>NC_137119.1:25641350-25756850 GCF_949357685.1 Gobio gobio
ACAAGCGCACAAAGTTTGCTCATTAACTACTTTTCACACAGCCCACATTTCTGAGGACAAAATCTTGTTGAGGAAAACCAAGCATATTTAAATTCACTGTACTGTAAAGATCCTGTACAATGGACTCATTGTGCGTCATCGACTCATGGCTTCCCAGCATCCCTAGAAGTTAATCAAGTGTAATGCACATATATAGACACAAACATGTGAGCCATTCTTTATATTGATTGCATCTTTTATTTTGATAATGATGATTATTCATTTCAGATCATGACGTATTGGATTGTTGATTACCGCTTTTTTCACAATATATGTCGTATTATTAGTTCAAATCATAGTTGGGTAATAGATGCAAACGTTTCTTTTGAACACAATGCTTATATGCTATATTTTCAAAGGCATGAAATAACCTAAGAAAATAACGGCATTATCTTTTGCTCGATAATATAATTCAGTCCAGTGAAGACTCCTGACCGTCACTGTAAAGTCTTCATGAATTGTAAAAGACTTATTGTTTGCCTTGGTCTTACAGTATGTGTTTGTTTAAAGGTTTCGAATTGTAAATATGCAGCATACAAAAACTCATTTGTGTCCTCATAAAAACAACAGTCAGAAGGCACTTCGTTTGGTACGAGAGAACGAGAAAAAAACTAAAATCACAGTTGTTGGAACTACCGGTGACGCCACGGAAAAGACTGCCTGCATAGCCTGAACAGAAAAAAAGTCCAAAGTGTTTTTACGCCGTTCCAGAAAAATAGCTCGTCTTGTTGTTTTTCTCTTCTTTTTTTAATATACTCAAGGATAGTAAACTCTTGTGTTTCTCTTTTAAAAAAAATTATGCTTCGTTTTCTTCTTTCTGCACCAAAAGTGAGTGTATATTTTTGCTTGCCAAGGAATATTGTTAGCCGTTGGTCCATTGAGAGAGATAAAGTAGCGTTTGTTGGGTGAGTGGTGTCCTCTTGAGGCCAGAGCTGAATGGTGGCTTGACCCGAGACGGTTTGTGTTTGCAAGGCAGTGCCTAACCCGTGTGCTACCTGGCCCTCAGGCTCTGTAACACACCGTAAACGTCTGTCTCTCTGCTCAGGCCTTCAAACAGTGGCAGTAAATCCAGCAGCTCGGTGTCTGTCATGTCATCAAACCACGACTGCACCGGCACCTGCAAACGCAGAAAGACACTTTAAGGGGCTGTTCGTTCACACAGAACGCATTTTACCATTCCAATGGGCTACTTTTACATTGTTTTTCTATGCAAACATGCGCCAGACGGACGTGTATGACAGTTGCACTCGTGTCTCCCTTCTATCTCACACATGCCACACTTTCTTTTTTTTCCAAACATATTTTTTTGGGATTTTAAAACAAATTTGACAAACAAACATAACACACCTAATCCTCTGGTGCTCTTCGTTTAGGGGTTGCATTGGTTGTCTTCGCGGTCATAAGTGACCGGACACCTAAAAATGTAACTTCCTCCACCCCAGTAAAACCAATGCAATTTATTTTTCTTCAATAATATTTTTTCTTTTTAATTTTGTATTTTGAGATGATTTGATGGTATTTTATATATTTATGCAATAATTATGGTCTATTTTTGCCATTAAAAATTATATATATATATTTGTTTTAATTATTGCAGTATTTCAGGTTAAAATAGAGACTAGGCCTTCAAAATAATTTTTTTGAAGACAGATTAGCGCCCTCTTTTGGAATTATTTAAGAAATCATGCAACCATGGGTGTAATCACTAGAGGTCTCTATAGAGAGGCTTGAGAATTCCCTAGTTCTCTTTTGAACACATTTAATGATTTTTTTTGTTGTTGATGGATTTGAATATATATTTAAAAAATCTCAAAGACTATTTATTATAAAGTTTTAGATATTTTTTTTTTCTGTGAATTTGTGTTTTTGCAGATTTCCCATTCATTTCCTAAGGTGGTCTAGCCTGGATGCCAGCCGAACTTAGCCCCGCCCACAACATTTTTACTCGGGCAGTTCGGTCTGGACTTGCTCAATAGAGAAGTAATTATGCCCGAACAGAAGCTGTTCGGACCAATGAAATTGTCAGGGCGGGCTTTAGACGATGATGGACAGATGATAAACAGTAAAGTAATCATCCACGTCATCAAAGAGCGCTTGGGTTGAATTTGTTCTAATCCTAAACGGAGAACTTGTTCGTATATGCATTCACCTTTACTATTTCTCTCAGAAATGATGATCGTGTTGGTAAGTACTCTGTGTTCTTAAGTTCTTTTTTTACAACACCGGCAAAGATCGTTTACACTCATCTTTTTCTTCTAACGTTAGGTTACTTATTCCAGCGTGCGTGCAGACAGGGTTGCCAAGTTTTTACAACGAAACCCGCCCAATTGCTAACGTTCCTCAAAACTAGCCAAAAACAAGCCCAATAGCTTTCCAGGGGGGTTCTCCGGGAAAAAAAGGCATTTGGGGGGTAAAATATGTGTTATTTTGGCAGGGCTGCCTGCTAAAATTTGCATTCCTGGGTCTGTACATCACATAATTGGGGTCGCTTTAACCCGTGGACTTGGCAAAACAGTGCAGTTGAGTTCTGTTGACATTTGACAGCTAACGCCGCTCCGTTGTTCTGATTGGATGTAGGTCTATCCAATTGGTCTTTCCTGGTTCGGTTGAAACACGCCCCATAATCACAGCCCAACGGAGCAGTATTAGTACAGTACTAGACTCATATTCTGACTAGAATTGAGTATGACGACGTCAGGGTAATGGTGGTCATTTTTGACCGAAGAGCACAAGTGGGAGTATTTATTTACCACCACTTAGCATGTTCGAATCATGCCCTCAATTTTTTTGTGAGTTTACATACCTAATGCTAGAAAAGTCACCAAGTTTCATATCATTCTGATGAAGCAGTGATTTTTAAAAAATAAAAATGTGGTTCATAGGTTCAGTGTGTGTGAGTGGATGTGTCAATATCACACTCTTGATGTTTTAGAGTGTCACCCCTTTACTGCTGTGTACTTTTATTCAGCATCGTGGCCAATTTGTAGATTGTACACACAAATATTCTGAAAATTTTAGTGTTTTTGCCGATTTCCCATTCATTTCCTATGGTCAGTAATTTATGACCGAAGACAATGAACGCTACTTTTTTTTTTTTTACGACCAATTAGCATGCTCGAAACATGACCCCAATTTTTTTGTGTGTTTACATACCTAATGCTAGAAAAGTCACCAAGTGTTCATATCATTCCGATGAAGCAGTGATTTAAAATATTTCAAAACAGAAAATTTTCCGGTCAGAAATGACCGAAGCGCACCAGAGGGTTAAGTACTAACAAACCTCACTTAAATCCCTTCCCCTTCCCAATAGTCCTGGCAGTAAAAAAAAACAAACATATAAAACGCTTTATTTCGTACACTCTTATTAAGCATTTTGTGTATATACAATAACATCACACATCTATAGCCTCTTCAATATCTCCTTCTTTAACAAATTCCAGAAACATCTCCCAGATATCATACAATTCAGAAGACTTCCCCTTTATTACATACGTAAGCTTCTCAAGGGCCAAACTGGATATCAAGTTTCTCAGCCAAAGTCCAAGGGAAGGAGAGCTACTATTCTTCCAACAGAGGGCAATTGAACGTCTTGCTTGTAATAGGCACAAGTCCACCAGTTTTCTTTCTCTGACGGGCAAAGAGCAATTGTCCACATAGATACCCAATATACATATTACAGGGCTTAAAGGAACAGAAGTAGTAGTAAATTGAGACACATCCTGAGTTACCTAGTGCTGCATTTTTAAAGGCACAATATGTAATTTTCGCCGCTAGAGGTTGCTTATTCTAAACAATGGCGTAGCTTGATGACTCTTGAGCCTTGATTTCGCGGAATCATGGGAGTTGTTGTTTTCACCTCTACAGCCGGTGGAAAAAAATCTAACGGGACTCGGGCAGAAATCATGGATGAGCTAATGTATTAAAGATTTATTAATGTTACTGTAGTATGAAGCAGGGTGGGGCTGAAAGCTGTTGGAGCGGAGCGAGTCGGCTGGAGCGATTGCGAATGAGAGACAAGCGCAACACACGGCTCGTGGGCAGTGGAGCTTTTATTATAGACGACCGCTTTCGCTTCTACTCAGGTGTATTTGTGGTAACGCAGCGCTGTTTTATCATATTAGATACAGCGTCAAGTTAAGAGATTTTCAACTTTTACACACAGCACCACTCATCAATTATCAGTTACAAAACAGTGGACCAATTAGAAGACCCCGGAGGCGGGGCATGCTTTGTTTACAGTAGCAAGTTGGCATGATGTCAACTGTTTTATTTGATGGTAACATGGTGGAGGAAGCACAGCGAATGTCCGGATACCCTGAATTATATAACATTTCTTCAAGCAATTATCACAACCTATTTCTTAAAAAAAGAGCTTGTAGAGAGCTACATTTTTGGCTATTTCTATTATTTTCGTTATTGTATCGCATCTCAAAAGCACGTCTCGAGACCCTCGCGTTTTGCACTCCACTTTTTTTTTAAACCATTCCTGAGTGCTGCGTCTCACGTTCAGCATCTTGAACTAGCAACTAATTTTCAACTATGCTCACTAAAAACTATGCTCACTAAATTAGTATTCAAGCTAAATAAATGTGTTCTGATCAAGAACCATTTGGTCACTGTATAGGGTCCCCTAATAAAACACCCTTAAAAAGATTGTTCACCCAAAAATTTTAATTCTTATTTTGTTCCAAACCTGTGTGACTTTCTTGCTGAACAAAAAGAACATATTTTGAAGATGGTCATTCAGATTTAATATGACAAGGGTGAATATATTATGACATAATTCTCCTTTTTGGGTGAACTATTAAGATTTTCATGAAATTAATGATAATTGATCCCGAAGGAAATTCAAGGCATCCAGTAGCTTATACAACAAAATACACAAAACACACAGTATCTAATATACCATATTTAAAAATGGAAAATCAGTGCTAACAGTCCAGTGTCATACTCAAGTATAAAAATATATAAATATATATATAGCCATGATTTAAAAAATGTACGAGATAGGTACGTAATGGAGATAATATGGCTTAACAGTGCAAGAATAAAAATGTAAATATATATGTAACCCAATACAAAATAATTGTGCATGAAAGTGTACAATAACCGTGTAACATAACTGTAACCTTTTCTGTTCCTTTAAAAATATCATAAAAATGGTAAGGCCTCTTTATGTAGACCATTGATGTCCCCCTATAATATTCTTTCATGATTCAGTCCGTTTAATAGTAAAAAAAAAAAAATTGCGATTACAATTTAAAAAGCATCTCCAGGTCAAAATTGTGTGTTCAAATATCAAACAAAATAAGAATATGTGAATTATTATTTTACTGTGAAGTAAAACAACTGTATAATAATATATTAATATAACACAATTATAATTATAGTTCTGTTCATAAAAATTTTATTGTAAGGCCTCTTTATGTAAACCATTGACGTCCTCTATAATATTGAAGTTCTTTCATGATTGAGTTTGGGTAGAGCACTAAGTCGTATAGAGATTTAGATTTTATTCCGATTTATCGCGCGGAAGGTACTGTTGACAGCAGTGGCAGATAAAGGCATACACGACTGAGCCAACCAACTTATTTTGACAACTATGTGCAGTGTCTTGAGAAGAAGTCTCCACAATCATCTCAGAGATAACAGGTTTTAATAAGCACCTTCAGCTCATTAGTTTGAATACAGAATAACACCTTCTAATCTAAGAGGAGGGATGCGAGCAAGTGTAGGAGGTGACAGCAGTGAGGTAGGATCTGTCTGACTGCGGTTTCTTCCACAGGTCTCTCGCTACAGACTGAGCCTATAATTGATGAGAAGTTTTGACAAAGGAGTGTACAGAGCCGGCGGCTGGGTTCTACCTCATTAGTTTCACTGGAAAAAAATATTCTGGGATAAAAGACATACATTCACACACATCACAAGTTCTAGGAGTCAACATGCACCCTATATTACATAGTGTATTCTGATGCTGTAATGTCAGGTCAACTGCAGCTGTGGCCTATAGTGGTACGTACAGCATTCTCTGGATGGAAGATGTAGGAGGCAGGAGAGTTGTCCACTATGATGACTTTGTTGAGCTCCCGGCCTAGTCGGCTGAGGTCTTTGACGTAGTTCCCCCGGTGGAACACACAGGATTCCCTGAAGAGCCGTGCCCTGAACACACCCCACTGGTCCAACAGGTCTGCTACAGGGTCAGCATACTACAAGACCAAAAACAGACAGCTATGAGCATAGCACACAAACAATATACAACAACATAATATAAGTTTAAAATAGGGCTGCATGGTATTGGAAAAAATATGATTTTCTTGAATATAAGAAAACAATTTCACCAGATGATTTGAATAGCTCTATTTGTAAAGAATAAATCATTCTATGATGATTGGGCTGATTTTGTAGGGTAGTGCATCTGCATAGAAAATAACAGTAGAGCAAAGATACAAATGATATAAGCAGTGCGTTATGTTTTGCAGATAAATCTATGTATTCAGGTATAGACTTTGAATAATCACATGTACAATAACACTGCATAGTCTTCACTGTGTAAATTAAATATAATTAATATAATAATTCATACAATTTATCTTTGTTAAAGCTACAAAAGTGATTTTCTCTTTCTCTTTTGTTGTTTGATTGACATTGGTGACACAGACAGCTGCGGGTACATTGGGCTGCTGTCACTTTAAGACAAATGGACCATATAGATCATTGATCAACTATGATCCCTATACTTGACATCGCACATCCTGCGATGTGACTATCGCGGATGCGGACATTGCGATATTGATGCTAAAACGATATATCGTGCAGCCCTAAATTATAATATTTACAATATAATTATACTATTTTTTTATATTTAAAGGGAGCCTATAGATTTAGTTTTGGGGTCTACTAGAATAGGTTTTCATGCTTTCATTTACAAAAAACATTAT
This sequence comes from Gobio gobio, assembly GCF_949357685.1. Classification (NCBI taxonomy): domain Eukaryota; kingdom Metazoa; phylum Chordata; class Actinopteri; order Cypriniformes; family Gobionidae; genus Gobio; species Gobio gobio. The sequence continues at coordinate 25,648,328 of NC_137119.1, forward strand.
TTTTCACATTTTAAAGGTGCACTATGGAACTTTTCCGTCCGCTATAGGCAGCCTTTTCAAAACAAAGGCGTAGTTTGATGACGCCACGTTTGAGCGCAGAATCTTGGGACATGTGGTCTTCACCTCACAGCCGGTGGAAAATAATCGTGATAGGACTCGGGCAGAAATCATGTTCATGGATGCGATTAATAACGTTACTCTAGTATGAAGCAGAGCAGGACCGAGTGTTGTGGAGCTGAGCAAGACCGCTGGAGAGATTGTTAATGAGAAGAGCGGCGGGACTTTTATTATGACACAGTCGCCGGCGCCACTTCCGGTTTTCCGGTCATGAGTATGAGGTAACGTAGCTCTGATTATCATATTAGATACATCTGAGTGTGTTGAAAATTATGTTATGACGTTACTCTGTGCGTTCGCTCGGCGGCTGCTATGACACTTGTTCACACTGCAGTGAGAATAAAGCATTTCTGCAGAATAAAACTGGAAAACAAGGGTAACGCAGATATGACGCAATCGACAGGCGACTCCCTCAGACGTCCCAGTTCCTTGGGTAAAATAGCTATTTCTCACGATTTACAAATAGTTGGAAACTTTTGGGATATTGTAAGTACTCAACTGAACAAAATATATAACACTGGCCTAGTGATTTTTGGATATTTTACTCAAAAAATGTTACATAGTGCACCTTTAAGTCTCTATGAAGCCGTGTGCTCTGATTGGCCGCCTGGACCAGTGTGTTGTGATTGGTCAACCGCTTTGAGTGTGTTTTGGGTCAGAAGTCACCCTTGCGCCAGAACTCGACTCTCTCGTGAACGCATACGTACGGAGACGTACGGCCGTTGCCGGAAGCCAGTGAATATGGTTTATAAAGTTTTAAATATGGATATGTTTCTTACAAAAAACATCGTTTCGCTTCAGAAGGCATTTATTAACTAACTGGAGTCGTATGGATTACTTTTATGATGGATGGATGCGCTTTTTGGAGCTTCAAAAACTCGGGCACTATTCAATACCATTACAAAGCTGGGAAGAGCCAGGACATTATTTAATACAGTGGTGGCCAAAATGATTAGAACACTTGGCATTTGGGAGTCGTCTTATTGGGCCTGGATTTATTTTCAACCCCCATCGAGCACTTTTGGGACTTGAGTTGGAAAATAAACTGGACATATCTATTGTACATTCAAAGGAAAGCCTTTGGCTTCAGTTGTAGAAGGTATGGGATAACATTAGTGTTGAAGTTCTGTTGAAGAGGAAATATATTGACACTATGCCAGAGAGATGTGCTGCTGTAATTGCTGCAAAAGGAGGACAAACCAAATATTAAAGTGGATAAAAACAGTAAGACTCACTTCATCAGGTACATTATGAAATTAAATCATGTTTTGGAGGCAAAAAAAGGTCAATATTTTCAGATCTGTCAGGTGTTTTAATAATTTTGGCCACCACTGTATAACTCTCATTGTGTTTAGCTGAGAGAAGAAAGTCATATACACCTAGGATGGCTTGAGGGTGAGTAAATTATGGGATAATTTTCATTTATGGGTGAACAATTCCTTTAGGCACTGAGTAATATTAATTAACAACATGCACTTACTATATAATTAGAGCCAAGGTTTGGTTGAGGGTTAGTTAAATGTAATTATGCATAATTTACTGTTATTACTACAGTAAGTACTTGTGGCGAATATAACAAGGACACTGTAAAATAAAGTGTTAGCAAAAATACATTCTAAAACTGAAGCTGAATTGTGTTTTAATACTGTAGCGGGCTTTAGACGATGATGGACAGATAATAAACAGTAACGTAATCATCCACGTCACCAAAGAGCGCTTGGGTTGAATTTGTTCTAATCCTAAACGGAGAACTTGTTCGTATATGCATTCACCTGTGCTATTTTACTAACACCGGCAAAGATCGTTTACACTCATCTTTTTCTTCTAACGTTACCTATTTCAGCGTCCAAAGTTTTTACAACAAAACCCGCCCAATTGCTACTCAAAACTAGTCAAAAACAAGCCCAATAGCTTTCTGGGGGGTTCTCCGGAAAAAATGGCATTTGGAGGGTAAAATATGTGTTATTTTGGCAGGGCTGCCTGCTAAAATTCGCATTCCTGGGTCTGTATATTACATAATTGGGGTCGCTTCAACCTGCAGACATGGAAAACAACCCGCGGACTTGGCAACACACTGCAGTTGAGTTCTGTTGACATTTGACAACTAACGTTATGCGTCGCTCCGTTGCTCTGATTGGTTATAGGTCTATCCAATTGAGGTCTTTCCTGGTTCGGTTGAAACACGCCCCATAATCACAGCCCAACGGAGCAGTACCAGACTCATATTCTGACTAGAATTGAGTATGACGACGTCAGGCTATACCAGAGGTGCATTATACATCATATCATGAACAAGACGAACGATTAAAAATGCATGAACTAAACTCACCGCCGACAAACTTTCGGACTCCTTTTTCTTTTTTTATATAGATATATACACTCACCTGAAGGATTATTAGGAACACCATACTAATACTGTGTTTGACATCCTTTCGCCTTTCGCCTTCAGAACTGCCTTAATTCTACGTGGCATTGATTCAACAAGGTGCTGAAAGCATTCTTTAGAAATGTTGGCCCATATTGATAGGATAGCATCTTGATGGAGATTTGTGGGATGCAAATCCAGGACACGAAGCTCCTGTTCCACCACATCCCAAAGATGCTCTATTGGGTTGAGATCTGGTGACTGTGGGGGCCATTTTAGTACAGTGAACTCATTGTCATCTTCAAGAAACCAATTTGAAATGATTCGAGCTTTGTGACATGGTGCATTATCCTGCTGGAAGTAGCCATCAGAGGATGGGTACATGGTGGTCATAAAGGGATGGACATGGTCAGAAACAATGCTCAGGTAGGCCGTGGCATTTAAACGATGCCCAATTGGCACTAAGGGGCCTAAAGTGTGCCAAGAAAACATCCCCCACACCATTACACCACCACCACCAGCCTGCACAGTGGTAACAAGGCATGATGGATCCATGTTCTCATTCTGTTTACGCCAAATTCTGACTCTACCATCTGAATGTCTCAACAGAAATCGAGACTCATCAGACAGGCAACATTTTTCCAGTCTTCAACTGTCCAATTTTGGTGAGCTTGTGCAAATTGTAGCCTCTTTTTCCTATTTGTAGTGGAGATGAGTGGTACCCGGTGGGGTCTTCTGCTGTTGTAGCCCATCCGCCTCAAGGTTGTGCGTGTTGTGGCTTCACAAATGCTTTGCTGCATACCTCGGTTGTAACGAGTGGTTATTTCAGTCAAAGTTGCTCTTCTATCAGCTTGAATCAGTCGGCCCATTCTCCTCTGACCTCTAGCATCAACAAGGCATTTTCGCCCACAGGACTGCCGCATACTGGATGTTTTTCCCTTTTCACACCATTCTTTGTAAACCCTAGAAATGGTTGTGCGTGAAAATCCCAGTAACCATGCCACGCTCAAAATTGCTTAAATCACCTTTCTTTCCCATTCTGACATTCAGTTTGGAGTTCAGGAGATTGTCTTGACCAGGACCACACCCCTAAATGCATTGAAGCAAGCCATGTGATTGGTTGATTAGATAATTGCATTAATGAGAAATTGAACAGGTGTTCCTAATAATCCTTTAGGTGAGTGCACATATATATATTATATATATTATTATATATATATATATATATATATATATATATATCATACAGAAGGGTGAAATCACTCTCAATAACATGATCGCCCTCTGTTCCACCTCGAGTATCTCACAGGAGTTGGATCCTGTGAGCTCCACTGACTTCACTTCATCACTTATTTGCATAAAGTTAAACTTTTCTTAACTTTGTTGAGTCACTGGGTGTGCACACATTGCATTGCAATGGTAGTGGCTGAAAAATCGGCAACTTTCATTGAACATGATTTCCGTTGCTATAAATCTAGTCTGTGAAATATTGACTAGAAATGGATGAGATGGTTTATATTCAGTGTGAAGAAACATTAGAGAGCCTTACCTTAGCCAGGCTGGCTGTAAAAAGGACACATTCAAACAGTTCGCCCATTTTCTGCAGAAACTCATCCACATGAGGCCTCTTCAGCACGTACACCTACAAACCAATCAAATAAACAGCTATTACTGATGGAAACAAATCACTTCTGATTCCTAGAAATAGACAGAGGAGATGCTGACACTGAACTTACAACAAACCTCTCTTTGTAGCCTTTCAGTCTTGAACTTGTCGATCAGTTGCTGGAACCCAGTGCAAGTAACCAAGAACAGGCCAACCCTGATCCACAAAGCCTATCCTGGATTACTTGAACCAGGTATCAGCCACGTTGCAGATGTATTCCAGCCATATTGACTCGCAGACAGACTTACTATCAACACAGTTCAGACTCCCCTAAAGTGTGTTTACACTGAGCTTTCGACTGCGTTCATTCTGGTGACATTTGTTCAAGTTAGTCACTTCAAGCTGACTACATCGCACCCAACGACTCAAGGAGAATAATAAAAGGAAAATTGAGTCCAGATTCCGAACGTGATTTAGCTTGAGCTTTGGGGCCACTCACTTATTACTTTTTCTTCAGAGATGAAAGGATGGGCAAAAAAAGAAAAGGTAATAAAAATACAAAGCCTCAGAGGACACACGTTGGAAAGGGGAAGAAAAAAAAATTAACACTGATGTCTTAATACGGCAGAAAATCCACAGAACAGCATGGTCGCTGTCACTAAGATTTTAAGTTACGATTTCTAGTTAATTGATTTTTTAAAGTAATATTCTGGGTTCAGTGGATGTTAAGATAAAAGGAAAGCATTTGTGATTACCACAAAAAAGAATTTCTACTTATCTCTCCTTTTCTATAAAAAAGCTAGGTTAAAGTAAGGAACTTACAATTGAAGTGAATGGGGCCAATCCATAAACGTTACAAAACACACTATTTAAATACACTGTTAAAAAAAGAAGAAGATTGTAATACCAACAGTAAAAACTAATAATTCTACAGTAAAAAACCTGTTAATTGCTTAAATGACAAGTTCCCTTACTCTAGTAATCTATTTTCTTTAAATGTGCGAGACTTCTGATAGGTAAATAACTAGAAGAATAAAGTGCAGTAAATGGTATACAAACCAGTTTTTGAACTACAAACCAGTGCGTTTATGACTATGATAATGAAATTAAAATAATATTATAACAACTAAAAGTTTGCAATATAAAGCAGCTTAATGGACTGTATTTGTACAGGTAAAATAACTGGAAGCAAATGACACTGGAAGGCAGACACATTTAAGTTACAAATGGTCGCACTCAAATTAAAAATAAGGTGGATACAGTGAAAAACAGTAACGGTAATTTTACAGTAAAATACTGTTGTATAAGGGTCAATGACAAATAAGAAAAATAAAACTTTTTTTTATGATAAAACATTTCTAATTTTAAGCAAAAGAGTTTTAAAATGCATTTTTATGTCCAAAAAATGTATGGTGTCGATTCATATTTTTTAAGACAGCATTAATTCATTATTAAACAAGATTTCTGATTTTACCACCCAGAAAATGTCAGGTGGTGCGACCATATATTTTAAATAATATACATATACAATATACATATGAATCATTGTAAAATGAATTTAACATGGTAAATTCCCTTTTCTATGTGTTCAGAACACAATTTTCCATAAGGAGTTTTTATGTTTTTTGTATTTTTATATACATTATATAATAGTTTACATTTATATTTCTTACTTCATTTTGCAATTGCAGTGGACTTTTAAATGTAAATTTGCTGGTTGCACCACCTGACATTTCAGGTCTTTGAAACACCACAACTCAAAAAGTCAATTGATTTTCAAAAAATGTTTAAGAGTATCTTATAAAGGAAATATTGTAGATCAATTTGATATGTGACGTATGAATTCGGACATAAAAAATACATGTCATGTCATTGACCCATAAATGTAGTTTTTGGACATTTTATAATTTACAGTAAAAAAAATTATATTGACATTCCCAGAATTAGCTGATTTTTTCATTAAAATAGTTGTTTCTTAGTTTTGTTCTTATCATTTATGTACATTAGGGTTTTATGTTAAATCTTATTGTTGCCGAATTAATGTTTTTTGACACCATGCACTTTCTATATATTAACATTTACCTCAGCATGTGGAAAATTGTAATGAACTTTGATTCATCATGTGGCTTTTTTTAGCACCTGTTTTTTTAGGTGGCATATTATAATGGTATACAACAGATTTTAGTAGTTTGATATATTAACATTATTAAATTGAATAATGATTGAATTTCAATCATTTAATTTCAATCTGTAAAATGTAAAGTTGCTACCATATTTTATGGAACATTATTGGAAACCACAGCAGCCATTTTCTTTTTACCGTAATTTCACTTTTACATTTTTTTATTTAAAATGTACAGCGTAGCATAGCCATAACAAATTCAGTGTGAAGTTATATTCAAGTGTTGTTGCCATTAAAACTCAATGTCCTAAGTGGCTATAAAAAAAGATACTACTTTTAAATCCTCCGAAAATTAGCCCCATCAACTTCCATTGTCAGTGCCTCACCTTAAACCTTGATTTATGCTGACAATCGATATTATCTTGTACGGAACCCAGAAAATGTCTTTAATTTCAATTTATGTGATTGTTGAGGTTAAGTAACACTGAAGCCCTTTGTTTGTAATCCGCTGCAGACAAATTGTGAACATTTACCCATGGTTACATTTGAACCCATTTGCACGGTACCTGATGAACTGTTCCGTCAATCTCCACAGGGACTATAAAGTCTGCGTTGCTGATGGGCTGTGGGCACAAAACAGGAAATCACACATTAGGAGTCTGCTTGAAACCGACTGTAAGAATGTTACAGCTGCATCAGCTGCAATGTTCTCTGAGAGAGCCAGAGGAGGCATCCATCGTTTCACAGCTACCTGTAGTCAAGCCTTTCAATTAGACTTCTTTGAGCTGTAAGAGTGTATGTGCAGGAGCGTGCGCATTTGAGCGTGTGTTTCTGACAGCTGACTGCATGGAGCTAAGAACGGAAAGCTTCTTTGAAAAGAGACTTGATACGCTTTTAAAGAAAGCCGAGGGAGAGGGAGGAGGACACGATAGAGCGCAGGGAGACGATGAAAGAAACGCAGCGGGCGCCTCTGAGCTCTCGTAATGCAAAGAGAGAAAGGGAGATGAGGAGAAGAGAGAAAACTTTTGCTGCACTTTTCAGGGACTTGTTAAGAACAAGGTAACTCTGCAGAAGAAGGCTTATACAGTAGCGTACCTGTCCCTTCTCTGATCTGGTTTGCATAACATCATGATCAGGATGGATAGTTTAATTTAACAGACACAGAAAAACACAATTTTCTCATATGTTTTCCCTTTTCTTTAGTGTATTATGCAGCTGTTTGCGCATCTATGAGAAGTTCAAAGTCTCCCACAAAAAGATTTATCAAAAGAGAAGGCAGATCCAGACGAGGCTAAATCGAATTCTCCCTCACCGACCTACGTCACTTGGTGGAAATATTTGCATAATGCCGCACAAATGCATACGCAAAGAAAGAAGGCATGGCTTCAGTTATTGCAGTAGGGTTGTCGCCGCCATGTCTTGGAGACGCTGTGTGTTTCTATGCAAAAGCAAAAACACTTGATTTACCCTTCCGAAATTGGACACAATTAGGAATCAGTGGTTAAGATTTATTTACAACACTGTTCCAGAACAGTACAACACAAAGGCGGGCTGTGCGCAAAGGCTATTTTTAAAAAAATGGGGTAATTCCAACTTTGCTATGGCGATCTGGCACTTCTGAATCAGAGCCTGTATGTTTTATTATTTGTTAAAGTATTTGCTATTGACTGTTCAAGAGAGTTTTGTGCAGTGTAGAGTAACATATTATTTGTCGTTCGTACGATCAAAAGTGTAGAGATGATTTTATGTTTACAAACATAAGATTCTCTGTTCTCCGCTTATAAATTGTGGTGAAAACATGACAAACATAGATGCGCAAGTGTTCTGTTTCACACTGGCCGCTGTGAAACCACTGTGAAACGTTCTGCAGAAGTCGTGCTTTCAAAGTTGGCACCGATCGATCATCTGCATTTTCAGAATCCGACTTGAGCTTGAATTAATATGGTAAAACTAATTTAACTGTCTTTATAATTGCTTTGGAAGCTGAAGCTTGCGTTTATGGTAAAGGACGTTACATTTCCGACACATTCTTGAGGTGTTCGGCCAATCAAAATGCACTGGGTCAGCTGGCCAATCAGAGCACACTGCACTTTTCGTAAGGAGGGTCTATGTAGGAATTGACGTGTTTTAGAAAGACTGGGTATAGAGGAGCTAGTATAATGTACAGCATGTGAAAAATAATGTATTTTTTTTACATTAAAGCACGTTTATATATTCTATTACACCCAATACACTAAATAATGATCTTTGAAAATAGCATCATATGACCCCTTTAATTAGAGATGTGTCTTGTTTTCCAGAATTTCCTCAAACAATTTTTACATTTTATCATTTAAATAATATAATGTTCTTGCCCATTTGGCTATTTCTCATTTTAACCATGAATGTAACAATTTTTTTTTATTATTTTATGCTTTAAAAAAAAGAACAAATTACTAATTACTATAAATGGATTAAGTAAACTTAAAGTTAAAACTCTCTGAAATATAAAAAACTATTTTGCAAGTAAATGTGTCTTATTTTAAGAATGCTTCAATATATTTAACTTGAAAACAAGACCAAATAAATGCTTATCTAGAAATACAGTAGTACTTCAATGTCTAAATATTTAATGAAGGGACTGATTTCAGATCAGTTTTCACAGTCAACTGATTTACACATCAGTTCATGATATGGCCAGCAGGAGGAGTGTGTGATCTATACTATTGAGGGTTGTGACACTATATTAGCTAGAAAATGTAATCTTGAATCCTATTATCATATCAGATATACATTATTTTCAATCCTAATCTATATTCTTATCTGTATATATCTTCTACAGTCCTCTAAACAAAAGAATCAACTGTCAGAAAGTGCAGAGTAATCTCTAAGTAAGAGAGAGAATGAGAGGGATAAGAATATTGTGTATATTCTGTAATACATATATGAAGACATTATACAGACTGACCTCTCTTCTAGTGAACTTACTGTCCCTTGGCTACCAACAAATTATTACACGGTGCTCTAAATTTCCTGTACATACAGTACACAACCAATATATTTACCAAACAATTTACAACTCAATACAAAAATGCGGTTAGGATTTCAGACTGTACATTATCCCATTTAACGCATGGCTACTTGCTACATAAGTAAAAGCACTGACTTTGGATATTGATTTGAGATTAAATTATTTTATTATGTGAGAATAAACAGTTTAGAGTGCTACATAAGATATGAAACAAGAATCATGTAGGAGGTTTACAGGTTTATACTGATCGATCAAAATCAAGTTGTCCAGACAGTCATGTACTAAATTTGTAATATTTAAAGTTTCATTTATTTGCTTAAAAAAAAACAACTAAATTACACAATTGCATTAGATACAAAATATTTCATATTGTAAATATGAAGGGAAAAAAGAAAACCCAAAACCTCCTCTGTCACCGTGAAAAATCAGGAAATTTGAGACGGAACATTCTAGGCAATAATCATACGTAATAGTAATACGTTGTAAACACTCGTTCAAGTACGGTCAAATCTTTTTTTGTGTGTGTGTAACAACATACCTTTTTAATGTGATATGTGTGTATGTGTTTTGGTGTCAGGGTGGGTGTTTTCATGTGTATGTGAGGTTGTGAACGCGCACAAAGGCATGCATCCCTTTCTCTGGGCCTCTTTCTCTCATTCGCCGCCTTTCCCTCTTCTCTGAGAAAAAACAGGAGCTGCCAGGCAGACATTTTAAAGGAGGACAGGCTTTGCTTTAACAAAACACAGTTATTAGTCTTAGAGCAAACACATTTAGTATCTGTCACTGTCTTTCTCTCTTGGGAGTGGGGATGCATCCAGCTGTTGAAGACATGTACGCATTAAGCTGGATGTGTGTACATGTAAATGTAGGGTGATTGTGTGTAATCAACTGGCCACAGTTGTTTATTTGATCATATGTGTGTGTGTGTGTGTGTGTGTGTGTGTGTCTGTGTAGGAGAGAGAGAGAGAGAGAGAGAGAGAGAGAGAGAGAGAGAGAGAGAGAGAGAGAGAGTCAGAGAGAGAGAGAGAGAGAGAGAGAGAGATAAAAACCAACATAAAACCAGGATGCAGAGAAGTGGGTCACTGCGCTCAGCAGGTGGCTCCCTGAAGCACTACTTTCAAGGGACCAGACAAACATTTCGTCTCGGAAGAGGATTTAATTCATCTAGGACTTAAAATCCACTCCAACAACCCTAAAATACTGCCATTGCCTTCTGTTATTATGTTTTAGATTGCTCAAATAAATCATTAGGCCACTCAAAATGGTGCTGTGCAGAAGTGAATCTCCTGAATTTACTCATGCTATAGGTTTTCATTTAGGAATGAGGCCTGAAATGGAAGCTCTATACCAAAACCTAGTGAGCTGCCTTGTAGTCTTGTACATGGGGAGCTGTCTTCTAAGGATGAAACGGTATGGAAATTTCACATCACGATTATAGTGACCCAAATTATCACGGTTATCAAAATTATCACGGTTTTGTTCAAATGAACAGATGCACACACTTAAAACATTTCAACAAGTTTTATATTTGAAAATCAACAAACAACAAATAAATCAAGCAGCTCTATGCACTTTTTTAAGCTAGATTCTGTTCTGTGGGATTTCCTTCATTATAATGGCCATTGACAATAGTAACGCATAAGTGTCTTCTAAGGGTCATTCTAACTGAAATGGAACTTCATAAGTGACAGATTTGGAATGCTCTATCCACCTTATTTTGCAAGACTGAAGTAAGCTATTATCTGTGAATGTGCTATACTGTAGGTAAGAGGAAGAGGAAGAATAACAAAATCCAGTAAACGGTGAAATTGTTTGATTCCAATAGACGGTATGCATCGTCACTTTCCCGCCGGAACACGCCCCCTCGGCCCGGGACTGAGTGGCAGAAAAACGCAAGTAAAACAAATGGTTATCAGTTTAAACTAAAGGTTGGACTCTATATAGTGTTCCTTACAACTTACCAAAGATCCAGTGATCGATGGATATTGACTTGGAATCGTGTTTTCCTGACATTTACCTGATTTCAATACATAAATATAATTACTAGGGCCGGGACTTTAACGCGTTAATTAAGATTAATTAATCACGGAACTTTAACGCGTTAATTAAGATTAATTACGCAAAAATAAAAACAATTTTAACCACACTTATTTTTGCACCGCGGAACGTTTTTCAATGAATGAGTTTCGACGGACCGATTATACTGGAGCACCAACTAGCGTTCTTGACTTCTTACAACAACAAACCACAGTGAACATGAACGAAGAAGCTGACCGCTTTGCTTGGCCCCGTGGATGGGAAATTTTGTTTTAAAAAACGAAAGGATGGAAGCGTCGACAAGAGCATGGTTGTGTGCAAGCTATGCAACAAGGAATTTGCGTATCACCGCAGCACATTGAGCCTCAAATATCACCTCAACGCAAAACACAGGAGTTAGCGTGGACGTTAGCCCGACTCCGAGTAAAGTTACAAGGACCTAAATATGCTATTGCTACACTTAATGGCAAACATTGCACTGATCTGCTGGACTGAAATAAATAAACAATATTTCGTTGATTAAGCTTATGTATTCAGTCATTATTCAATGGTATACTAAAAATCCATGTCTCACTGTTCTCAGGTCAAATATTTATATGCAATTAAAATGCGATTAATTTCGATTAATTAATTACAAAGCCTCTAATTAATTAGATTAATTTTTTTAATCGAGTCCCGGCCCTAATAATTACTGTCAGTCATCACAATTTCGAGAGTGAATCTTATATGCAGATGGGTCTATGTATTGAAGCGTGTATGTGGCCGCTTGTCAAGACTGGAAAACAAAAGTTTTATTCAAATTCAGAATTACTGTATATTATATAATTTTTTTATATCGCCTAGATAGTACGCAAAGAGCGCTCCCTTTATAATCACTAAAAGCTGTCACTTATTCAATGAACGTGATCTCACAAAGTTCCGTTATATTAATCAGTGAAGCTGACGACACAATGAATGTCTTATTTTCATTATATCTACACTTTGTTAGAGAGGATTTGCACACGTGCAGAACTTGACAAAAACTCGAGCGGTGAGTGGATTCTACCTGTGATTGGCCATTGCGTTCAAGAAATCAACAAACATGTCTGTTATTGGCTACATTACTTACCAAAGCGAAAACACGTTGGAAATTTAATCATTTGACGTGCACAACTACAGACTCATTTGAGTGAGAAAATTGCACACTATTATCAAGTCCTTCTCCCTCGGCCCGGAGGGCGGCACAGTGATTTCCAAGGGGTCCATGGCTATGCCCCCCGATCCCCCCTCTGGTGCCGGGCCTGGTTTTGTGTGTTTTTCGCGGCATTCGCGCTAAAAACCAATGATGCCTCTCAGTCATTTTCCCACTCAGAGGGCGTAACCGCAGTCACTCCGTCCGGTGACGTCATGTGCATACCCTCTATAGCAGTGGTCAGCAACTGGCGGCCCGCGGGCTAAAATTGGCCCGCCAGCAATAATATCTGGCCTGCGCCCGCAGCCAGATTATTTTGATAGCGGCTGGTGCTGAAATAGATCTGTCATGATAGTGTAACGGAGGCCAGCTAGTGACAACTGTGCAGGTAAATCTCACTGCTGTGACTGTAACCGTGACAAACGCTAGAGGTCGCAGCCTTTAGCCTCCTTGTTAGAGCGTCCGACTCCCATGCGGGTCGGGTTCGCACACCGGTTGAGAGATTACAACAACAGTTGCTCATAATCAATTTCTCTTTAGTGATTTTGATAAAAAGTACGAGAACGTTTATTTTGGGATGAATTGAGAGCTTTTAATTTGAAAAGTTCTGAAAGACATTCAAAATAGTCTGTGGAACGGATCGCTAGACACGCCTCTAAAATAACCGTCATGAAATGTGTGGTATGATAAAACGAACAGTGAACCATGGTAAACCAGGTAGGATGAACGCAGTTGTATTTCCATTCTTCTTTGTATGCCCTATTTTTGCTGTCGACTTTCCTCTTTAGACTCTTTGATAGTGTAATTTTCTCTCACCGGCTAGCTGAAATGTTAACATCACTGCACACGACGTAATCGCGTACCTCCAGCAGGCAAAAAAAAAAAAAAAAAATGCAGTTTACTACGTGAGGATGACAAGGAATAATTCTGAGTGTAAAAGTAGGCTACGCCAAATAATTATTACTATAAGTTAGGCTCCATTGTGTAACAAGCAAATTAAAATACACATTTATTATTCACAATAATAATTCACAAACATGCCATTAATGGGCTTATTCAAGTCCTCTTTTTTTTGTTTTGTTATTTTTATCTATCCGCATTTCCCATGTATGTGTGTTTTAGCAAGGCGGTCTGTGTTGCAAGTTGGTGAATGAAGATACTTAGGTTACGTGTCCCTACTGCTTTATTAATTTTTTACAGAGTAACAGCTCACTACCAGTTACAGAAGACACTGTAACAGTATGTCAGCAGGCAATTCTAGTTGCATTTTTTATCAATTAATTTCTTAAATTATCCCTTGACTATGTTCTGGCCCGCCATCTAGAGGCAAATTTACTTGCTGAGCTGACCCCCGGCCCCACTCTGTAGAGTTTGCTAAGCTAACAACACAACTCTCATGAAAATAAGGCAAATATTGTGTAATCATTAATCAATACTTGACAGGTAATCGATACTTGTCAGTACTGAATGAAATGCGTGTATTTATAATCGACTCGTCAAAATCAATACAAAAAAAACACATCCACTCAAAAGAGCTTGTGGGCAGGCTCTCTCTGCAAGCGCACTGCACTTGCAATGAAACGAATAATTCAGAAATAGGCTATATTACTCCATTTTAATATTGATAAAGATAGGCCTAGATACCGAGTTACTGAAACACTCTTTGTCTTAAAATACACTTGTTAGTTCACATTGAGTTGACAGTTTGAAAGTTTTTGTTTCCTTTTATTTATTTTCAAGATCTGAGGTGAATTATCCATTGTCGCTTTCAATGTGGCTATAAAGGGCATGCAAAATTATATTTAAACTCACATTAGACACTTTTAACAGTAAATAAAGAGTAGACATAGAGTAGGCTACCTGAGATTATCATACTTTGTGTTGTTGTTCCATACACAACGTCAGAAAAATTGAACCCGTTTCTAAAAGAGAATCGCAGCATATCGCCGTTGTGGCTGGTTAGGACCAAAACTCTGATCAACATGGGAAAGACACCTTTTATCGCGTGACGTGCCATCGTACAGTCTGGTTAGATCAGGATATGGTGTTAAGATTGAAAATATGTTCTAAGGATGTTTTGCAAGTTATGAAAACATTACTTCTGAACATTCCCTCAACATTCAAACCGTCCAGTTTTTTTTAATGTTTTAAAAACTTTTTTTGGTTATGAGATTGTTAAGGGAACATTCCATTTTATCATTTTGCAAACATCATGGGGAAGTTACTTTTCAATGTTCTCTGAACGTTCTGAAACAAACAAGTAGCAACATTTAAAAAACAACTAAGACGTTTCAGAAAAAACAATTCCATGAGTGATGTATAAAAATGCTAACATTTTAAACATTATTAAAACAAGATAACTCTGAACGAATGTTCATTTAATGTTACTGGAAGAAAGTTGGCTCATAACTTTGAGAGAACCTATCTGGAACATTAGCAACATTTCTGAGAAGGTTTCTTGTTAGCTGGGGTAATGCATTCTGTGATTTCCCTACGGAACTAAATTTAGCCAAAACTAGTTGTCTTAAGAGGTAAAATAATTAAGATGCCTACTTTTTTGAAAACACCTTAAAAGGCTCCCTATGTAGGCAGCTAACTAGGTTTTGGAACACAGCAATAGTCGTCTTGAACTCTTTAAAAGCAAGTCAGCCAGGCAATGGTTTCCAAAGTAAATCTGATTAACAATCAGTTTTATCAATATGCCATGCATTCACTGATATATAAAATACAATAAAATAATTGTAGTATTTGTGTTTGTACATGTGTGTGCACAAGTACCTTGAAAGAGCTGTGCACAAGGGTCTCGTCCAGGTCAATGACCACACAGTTCTTGCCGTAGTCATTAATGCTGACCTCAGGCAAGAGGCATTTGGCTGGAGGCTGGAGGAAATACAGCACAGATGAATACAAGCAGGAGAGGAGAGCAAACAAGCAGTTCAATAGAGCATAAAGATGCATGCTTATCATATCAGCCAGACATTCTGAGTAATAATCAAAAGCTACGGTCTCTCCTCCTCTAATGGTACACAACATGCACTAGAGATTCTTCTGTTGTTGTTCAATACAAATCCCAAATGATGTGCTGGGAACGGGTGCTTTTGGATAACCTTGAAACAATGATCATAGCTCTGTGTTAAAGTGACTGGCTCGGCATCACTGCCAAGTCATGTCGTCTAAGCACAAGCCGCCTCTATAGATGGTCTGCCAGTAACTGGAAAGAGATGTCCTTTACTAAATCTGACCTGATGGGAGGCAGATGGACTTGCCTAAGAGGCAAAACACACTCATACTGACACATATCCGAAGATGCAAGCAAAGTCATACACAGCACATGCATGCATGCATAATAAATGTACATTCATGACAGTAATATGCCTAATATTCTTTACATTTGCATTTCAGAATGAGCGTGGAAGAAAGGCCATGGAAGTCATGGATGATTTATCTGCGCCAGTATGAATCGGAGTCATCCATGACCATTCACTGGTGATATCAGATTTGTACTATTAGCAATTCTAAATCACATTAAAGTGGAATTAATTATTTATACATTTCATAATTACTCCAGCATGTTCAAGTATATAAATGTGACATATCAAATATGGAACAAACATCTCAGTGTAGGACCTAGTGCTAGAAAATGGAGTTTAATATCATTGTCCCATTGACTTATATTGTTCTTAAAGGGGAAGCATGCATTTTTTTTCTGTATCAAATTAGACAACCATAAGTTATTCATAGTTTAAATTACCCCCCCCCCCCAAAAAAAAAACGTTATGTTATGACCAATAACAAATACATGGCTGATATTAAAATTCTATACTATTTAGTATAAATTAATTAAAAACAAAACACTAAAAACTAACAAGTGTATTGAGGCATTGCAACATTAAAAAGTACAGTTTTAAAGAAAATAAATATTTATTTTGAGATTTTCCAGAAAAGATATTTGCATTATTAATCATTAGTGTATAAAGATTAACTTTAAGTGAGCGTTAGATGACGGTAAAAGTAATTTAAAATGTGAAAAAAGGGGAAATTAAAACAATTAAATATACAATATCGATTAATACTAATAAATTCAATGTACAAATTATTTTTGCGGGGTTTGGCATCACAATCGGTCCCCACATGGATACACAAACAAGACCACACACACACACACACACACACACACACACACACACACACACACACACACACACACACACACACACACACACACACACACACACACACACACACACACACACACACACACACACACACACACACACACACACACACACACACACACACACACACACACACACACACACACACACGGTCAAATGTATACATGTCCCATGAGTTCATGCAATTACATCATTACAGTAACTCTATGGTTATTGCTTTAACCATAATTGTAGTCTCATGCTGTGTCAATCAATCCAAGCATTCATTGAATGGCTTTCAAATGCTTTACATATTATCACTTGCTTGCACTATGATTATTTGTTTGCTTTGAGTGAAGAATGACAGCCAGCGGTTTGTGGTTCTCTAAATTCCCAACTTAACCTTTGCCCCAAATCCAGACACTTTCAAAATGCATTAGAGAGAAGATTTTGAAAGTTTGACATCATGCAGTTGACAATTTTAGTCATTATTGTCCGCCAGTGAGAGCGGGAGGATCTGGAAGCAGGCAGTGAGACATTCCCAGCTGTCATCTTAGAAAACACCCGAGGTTTGATTACAATTACTGTGAGAATTAAAACTCCTGCCAGCATTTTCTCAGCATGGATGCTGAGTTTTTTGCTGAGCAGGCAGAGGTAGGTGGACTGTGTGTGTCAGGATTTGGGTCTCCCCTATCTCAGGCCCAGCGTGAAGGCCTGGATCAGATCAGCAAACCTCTCTGCACGCTCTTCCTCTAGCAGGTGCAGTGTGGGATGGATTTGACTCTCTGAGACTGCTGTTGTCCTCGAGTTCAGCTAATTGTTATCAACAGTATTATGACAGTAAAACATCATGAAATCGCATCTGAAATGCATTCAAAGGGATAGTTCACCCAAATGAAATGTATGCCATCATTTTCTCACCCTCATGTCCTTCCCCAAAAGTATGACTCTTATGTGGAACGCAAAGGAAGTGAAATTTCAGTGAATGAAAGTCAATTTGGTCCAATCAGTTTGTTTAGGACAGTGTTTCCCAACCTTTTTTATAAGTAAAAAACCCCACAGCACTAAAAAAAAAAAAATAATAATAATATTTATATATATATATATATTGTGTAACAAAATTACACAAACATGCATTGCAAAAGTAGTACTCACATATAATGTGAAACGAGCTTTAAGGCACAATATGTAAGATTTTTGGATTAAAATATCCCAAAACACTAGAATAGTGTTATAAATTTGGTTGACCTGTGTACTTACATTATCTCAAATGTTTCCAAGAATGTTTAAATCCAAAGAAATAAGCAATTTTAACCAGGACACGGACCGCCTATCAATGACATCATACCCGCGTTACCCTCGATTTTCGTTTTATTTTGAAGAAACCATGGAAACACCAAAAACACAGAAAACTAATAATTTTTATATAGTTCAACACAGTTAGTCTTATTGTTTAAATCTTGTTTTCTTGATTTACCGCCAGCAGCCATATCACCCTGTAGCCCAAGACTGCTTTCCTACTGAAGCTAAGCAGGGTTGAGCCTGGTCAGTACCTGGATGGGAGACCTCCTGGGAAAACTAGGTTGCTGCTGGAAGAGGTGTTAGTGAGGCCAACAGGGGTGCTCAACCTGTGGTCTGTGTGGGTCCTAACGCCCCAATATAGTGATGGGGGACACTATACTGTATCAAGCATCTCATGATACAAAAGATGAAGCGCTATGCACAGGTTATTTAAAACGGTAGGCTATATTTACTTCAACTAGATGGCAAATAACAGACTAAGACTATTCTCCGCTCTTCAAATAGAAAAAATGTTAGCCTTTATATGGACACAGTGTTTGTATGGACAAAAGCCGTTCTTACGCAAACATCAGTTCTTTATTTACTCTTGCAAACAAGCAGAGATCTCCAACTGTGTGCAGGACTTCATTCTAAATGGAGGCGGGGTGGAGTTATGAGGTTTGACTGACAGTTTGAGGAGCCAATAGAGTTACAAGGTTTAGTCACAAACTCTTTTAAATGCTTTTTATTTGTTAAATATTTGTAAAACTCACATACAGACGTAAAGGATGACCAATAGCAAGATGACCGTAAAAAATTACCTTTTTTATGTAAAGAAAATGTTTCGGCCTGACAGCGATGATATATTCGTATTTGTAGCATTTTCATTTTACTTATTTTTTGTAATTTTATCATTTCCCATGGCACACCTGACCACCTGCTGGTTGGGAAACACTGGTTTACGATTCGACTGACTTTCACTGTATGGAAAAAAACTGTTGAAAAATTCTTCCAAAAATCTTGAACAGGTACTTTAGAATGACAGAATTTTCCTTTGTAGGTAAACTGTCCCTTTAACTTTATAAATTCTACATTTTGAGTGAAATGGAAATAATAAATGGCAGTTTGGGGATTTGATTTGATATGTTAGGCTATGATATTTTGATATTAATGGTTAATATTTTTCTCACACTTGCTGCTTTGGTTTTGTCAGCAGAAAAACCATATCAAAGGCAGTTATTATATTTTGATGAAAAAAACTTTTTCTCCCCCTTTAGAATAATATGCAATTATGTGGACAATAAGACCAAGGACATTTACTGAAAGTACTGATTTCGATCAAAACATTCTGATGAGATTTGAGCTGTGCGTGAACGTTTTCTGCAAATAAAAGTAAATGCAGGAAAGGTTTGCACTGCATGAATGTACGGGCCATTGCACAATGTATTGCTGTGGACTGTAGGCTAATGTTAAATGATATTAAAATAAATAAACCAAACAATATATAGACTTGTAAAGCCTTTTTGTAATATCTATTCAATGTATTTGTCACAATAACGTAATGTCTTTGAATAATGCTCATGTAATTAATTAAATTAAAATGTTTAATCAATTGACAGCTTGCGTTTTAAATCCTTCTGTCATTTACGCACAATATCTGGCTGTTTTCCAAGATACTGCTTTTTATTTTTTATGTAATCTAGGAGCTAAACGCACCACAGAAAAAAACAAAGCCAGGCAGCTTTTTCTCAATAGAGAAAATATATGCATAAGCATGCAGGCAAAAAAAAAAAAAAAGATAATACATACACTGGGAATAGGGATGACCTGGACCTGATCACACTGAGAAATAAAACCAGACAGAGAGAACAAAATGGGAGAAAGAGAATCATCAACAAAAAAAGAACACAAAAAACAACAACAAGCGCAACAAACACAACACTGTAAAAGCAAAAATCGCAACAGATATTATGAACAGTTGTACATTGTTACTACATGACTAAGACACACACAGACATGCTGACAAAAATCATATCCTTGTACACAGTGTAATCTTGCCAGGATTCTCTATGTGAGGGCTGGAAAACACATGGGTTCCATTTAAAGTATCTGTGGGTCTAAAACATGGCAGCAAATGTAAAATGGCAGGACATTCCTCAGCAGATTGCGAGTCATTTACAGGCAAACATTCACAGTAACGCGATCTGATTCAGATCCATTTATAGCTGCCTGTACCTGCTTTGGCAACACACATGAGTGTTTGTGGAGCGCCGTGGTTTAAAGTTTCACCACAGACAGTGAGGTCATTTCACACGGTACACTGCCCAGCGTGTGTGTGTGTGTGTGTGTGTGTGTGTGAGTGTTTGGATATGTGCAAGAGACAGAAAGAAAAAGAACAAGAAAGAGAGTGAGGGGTAAATACACTTAACAATCGTCACTAAATGGGCTGAAATAATTCTACACCAAGAGTATTTGAAAGTGTTCCTTGGTAATATTGTGCCAGTGTTCTTAGAGATAAAAGAGGAATAAAGCGAGTAGTATTCAGCCATGTCATGTGATCTGAACACGGTGGTCCCCATGAGGTGGTCTGCTCCATATAAAATAAAATAAAACAGCTTTTATCAGCTTTTATTATGAGTGTGCTTGTGCAAAATAAAATAATAAAATAAAAATAGCCATTAAGTGGCCTAGCATGACAAGTCATGACTGCATGGTTGGGAGCATCAGACCAATGGCAACAATGAGCAATTAAAAGCTTATTAAGATGATTTTAGGAAAAAAGCCTGAAAAACAAATACAATCACCAGTAATGTGATTTAATGGTTTATCACTTTTGACCAATAGATGGCGCTGTGACCAAACTGATGTGGTGTAGTCAGAGTAAGGTGACAATGACACATGCAAAGTTTGGTGTCAAAAGAGCCTCAAAGTGTCATTTTGGCATCATACCATCAACTTTGTTGATGCGGTATACGAAAACGGCTTCATCTATCAACACAAAATCCATAACTTTTTTTCCGTCAGATATGAAGATTAAACTATTCGAATTTGCGGTCTAGGAGGATTTCGAAAAAGTATTTTTTTTAAAGAAAATTAAAATGGCGGACAGGACGTTTGGCTCACTATGGAAACATTGGTATCAATGTTATCTGCATGACCAAAGGAATCTATTAAGACCAGATCAATACAATAGGCTAATTAAAACAAAAATTATTTGCAATTTTTACATTTCATTATAACTTTTGCCCCGAAAACTACTGTCAGGGCATGGTGACAAAGACACATACAGAGTTTCGTAACGATACTCCTATGCGGTTGTAAAATATAGCATTTCGCGACAAAATTTTAAATAGCCGATGCCCAAAATAGCTGAGAACGGTTTTGTTATTCGAGAACAGTTTGACGAATCAACTTGAATTCCATAACTTTTTGTTGGCATCAGTGTTAATTTTGACTAAAATGCCATTTAGTTTTAGTCATATTTTAGTCACCTGAATAGTTTTTAGTTTTAGTCTAGTTTTAGTTGACTAAATATCACAAGATATTTGTTGACTAAATGTACATTAGAGTTTAGTTGAATTGTAATGTATTAATTGAGTATTCAAGCACTACATAACCGACTGTTACATGAATACATGTCAAAACTGACAGTTTGACATAATTGTGTTTTTGACATAAAAAATACGCGAAAGAGAGCTCAATTCAATTGTTAAAAAAAAAAAAACATCTATATCGTTTTTATAATTTTTGTTAATTTCAAGTAATGAAGAATTTTTTGTGGTTTTAAGAAACTATTAAAACCCTGATACTTTATTGAATAATGTGTCAAATACTGTTCTTAGTCTTTCCTCCTTACTATGAATTAAATGGGAATGAAATTAAATACAGTTTATTGTGTAACCAAAAACGTATATATAGCGCGTGACTTTTAATTATAAACAAGCTTGAAATACACTAGGACTCTTATTTTGAAATGTCTGCACCTTACAATTGCAGTTGCAGCTGCTCATTCAAGTTCAGATGAGGGAAATGTAATATGCATTGTTACAACCGTCTAAATCACATTACTATATAAACATCGTAAAGTAAACATTGTCATCATTCCTCAGCATAGTTCATAAACGATTAGCTGGCATAAATGTGTGCTATTCATTGATTACGACCCGCTCTGAAGCGCTGTCGCGTGAGTCTGTAGAAAGCGCAATAGCGCCACATTTTCCCGTGGTTAGATCTGCACGTTACAATTCAAATGTGCGCATCTATTACACAGGACATCAGTACTGACTGGATCTCTTCCCTAATCGTCCCTCCCTAACATTTTCGTCTCTTTTTTATTCGTTGATGAAAATGACAATAGATTTTCGTCATAGTTTTTGTCATCCAAAACGGGTTTTTATTTAGTTATCGTCTCGTTTTCGTCAGTCAAAAAAGGTAGTTGACGAAAATTATGACGAAAAGTATTCGTCAACTAAATTGACACTGGTCGGCATGGTCTGAAGATGATCTGGTTAAATTTTCATGAAAATCAGAGCAACGGCATAGGAGGATTTTGAAAAAGTACTTCAAAATGGCGGAAACATTTTAATGACGGAAAATTACATCATAGGGTGCAATCGAATCCATTGAATTTTAAGACAAGGAATCAGAGGGGAAAATAATTTTGTTTCTAGCCCTTACGGTTCAAAAGCTATTAAAATAAACGTGAGTGTAAATTTGGACAGTTGGTGGCGCTAGAGGGATTAAGTTAGAGACTCCAAATTCGCTATGGTGACAGTTTAGAGGGTCCTCTATCTATGTGCCAAATTTAATAACTTTCCTACAAGCAGTTCTATGGGCAGCCATAGACTCAAGAGCGGAAGAAGAAGATGGCCCCTAAAAATAAAATAAAAAAAATAGAACGGCCCCTTTATTGCAAAAGAACAGTCATCGAGGAGTCAAGTGTCACTTACATGATATATTTGCACCATCCCTGTGTAACGTTTTATTTCTCAAAGGTTGCTTTTTTATAGAGATTTTCCGTGTTGTGTTTCCTTCAATATCGATTATTTCTCAGATGTTTCTCGTAAAATTAAAATTAATTATTTATCATTTAAAAGGATTTTCCTTTTCCTGCTTTGCATAATTGCTTTAATAAACTGAAAACAGCTCAAAAAACGTGCAAATAAACAACCCTATCAGCATGCGCAACACATTCTTAGTGTTTTCCGCCTTAAGAGTACATAGCAAATTGCAGAAGGGGAAAAAGAAAAAGAAAGAAAAAGAGTGGAAGGAACAAACTGGGCAGCAAGTAATTTATCACACAAGACACACTTTATTGGAATTAAAGAACCAGTTCAGGAATGTGTGTGCGTGTGTGTGTGTGTGTGCGTGTGTGAGAGAGAGAGAGAGAGAGAGAGAGAGAGAGCGAGAGAGAGAGAGAGAGAGAGAGAAAGAGAGAGAGCGTGTGTGTATGTGTGTGTGGAAACTGAAGAATGTGTGTGTGGGGAAGCAGGCCCATCATTTCTAGAACTGGATGGTAAACATCACGGCGGGTTCACCGAGTTCGGAACAGCTGGAAAACTTTGCGGTATGGACACGGGAACAGCGTGCACAGAGCCTGCATTCGGGCGCAGCTCGCAAACAAGAAAAAAAAAAAAACTCAGCTAAACCGAGAGAAAATGAGCAAAGTTTGCTAATAAACAGCCGTTGTTCTGAGCTGACACAACATTAGCAATTCAAACGCTGTAAACTAAACTGTCCAATTTCATGCGTCCAGTGCCGAAGATTTTCACGACGTTAAAGTGTCATTAGAGAAATAAAGGAGGCCTCACCTTTGGAGGGCTGCTGTTCTCCTCGGCAGGTGGAGGGAGGGAGCAGGTCTTGTTGTTGGTGGCTGGTGGTTCCGCATTATAGTCCCGGAAACAGCAGAAGAAGGGACTAAAGATACTTCTGTTCCTGTGTTTCTTTAAACTGCTGTTGGACTGGGAGACTGTGACAGAGAAAAACACACACACCACACGTTGGTCACTCACTGCAATGTACAAACTGTTCAAAACATCTGGGGCTTTACCTTCCCTGCCCTGTAACTTAAAACCTGCCGGCCTCGCATACAGCGCACATTCACGAAGGAGGTCGTAACGAGTGAAAAAACAACGGTCCGTTGGAGTTTGCTTATTGGTTACCGTGTAAAGCACACATGACCGAACAAGTGTGCAAACAACTCCTTTTGTGTATTATGGTACACAGAACGCGTCTCCATGGGCGACTCTGTCACCTTTGCCCCCTGCGCTTGCATGGCTGCTGTTCTGCGATTGCATGCCATGAATACAACTGCACGTCATTGTACACAGCAATATGTCTCAAGTACACTTACACACCCTGCATGAAAAGCTCCCTATTTGGGAAAAAAACGACAAATAGGACATTGTAAATGCTGAATGCGTGAGGAAGACATGGTGGCTCTAAAAATTTTCGAGTCTCTTTGTGTGTAACATCAGGTAAACGGTTTATAGTTGCTATGCAAACATGTGTATAAAAAAAACAGTTTGCACCATCCCAAAATAAAGGAAGAACCTTTCAAAACCAAACCAAAACAAAATAAATAAAACAAAATAAAAGAATAAATTGGAAATAAATACATAAATAAATCAAATAAAATTACCTCCTCTCTATTGTAGAAGAACAGTTTGCAACATCCCAAAATAAAGGTAGAACCTTTCAAAACCAAACCAAACCAAAATAAATAAAACAAAATAAAAGAATAAATTGGAATAAAATGAATAATAAATAAAATAAGTGATGCCCTCTCTATTGTAGAAGAACAGTTTGCACCATTCCAAAATAAAGGGAGAACCTTTCAAAACAAAACAAAACCTAACCTAATCTAACCTATAACCAAACCAAATCCATAAAATAACATACAATAAAAAATACAATAAAAAAGTGATGTCCTCTTTAATGTAAAAGAACAGTTCGCACCATCCCAAAATAAAGGGAGAACCTTTCAAAACAAGACAAACCAAACCAAACCAAACCAAACCAAACCAAACTAAACTAAACTAAACTAAACTAAACTAAACTAAACTAAACTAAACTAAACTAAACTAAACTAAACTAAACTAAACTAAACTAAACCAAACAGGCGTTTTCACACCTGAAAGTCTGCACCAAGGTCCAAACCGAAGTTCATGTTTTGATACATTTTATACATTCGGTTAGTTTTGGTTTGGTTTCACATTGCAATTATGCGAGCGCACTAAAGAACTTTACATGACACACTTGCGTCCACTCGTCATCGGCTGCATCTGGACATTGATTGGTTTGGAAACGGACGTGCGTCTGACGTCAGCGTCTTTGACAAGAGTGAATTAACGGACGCATATCGTTGACACTATTGAACAGTGCGCATTACTTGACTATTTTCTTTTCGTTACGTTTAAAACATTTCAAGCTTTATATACACATATTTCTCATGTTTGTGAGACAAGTAGTCTGCTGAGTTTCGGTTTATTTGATCCAGTTCATGTGCAAAGCATGTGATCGCTCCCTCGATTATTGTCTGCTATAGACTATTTGCTTCTTATTTATTAAATCCAGGCAATTATCTGATGAAACGTTGATTAAAATTAAAGATACAATTGATACAAAACGTAATTCACATTAAAGAAAGGCTTTCTAAGCAAAATCATACAAAATTTCTTTCAAAATCATTTCTGACCTTCTGACATATTGCGCATAGTTTCACTTTTCATAATCAATGTAGCCTAGATTAAATAAAATAAAAAACATTATAATATTTAAACATAAACAGGAACTTCCTGTAAATGGTCTGAAAGTCCGAACCATACAGAAAATGCTTTCACACTAGAAACGAACCGAACCTTTGTTCAGTTTGATCCGGACCGAGACTACCTCTTTTCGTCTGACCAAATTTCGTCTGTTTGGTCCAGACCGTGGTACGGGGGAGGTTTCACACCTGTAATTTTGATTCAGACCAAACTGAAAAGTCCGAAAATCCGGACCAAACTAAACTAAACTAAACTAAACCCAAACCAAACTGAAAAGTCAGAAAATCCAGACCAAACAAGGTAGGTGTGAAAGCGCACTAAACTAAATTAAACTAAACTAAACCAAACCAAACCAAACCAAACCAAACCAAACCAAACCAAAAACTAAACTAAACAAAGCCTTTTGAAGTAACTATTTTGCCCATCTCATAACATTCTGGCTATGCGCACGTATGTGCATGATATTTTGCCCTGCTATTGCAGGAACTACACAAACAGCACAATGAAAAAAATACAGAAAATTTCCAGAGCCACATCACTTGGTTGCACTTCAGTTGACTGTATGACAAAAACTTGCTTTCTATAGGTTTTCTAATGAGGCATGCAGGGCAGGCCAGGTATTGCTGTTGGATGAACAGGTCGCTCTTGACAGCAGCAGAAGTATATGGCAAAACAGGATGGGAGCAAAATAGCATTTGGAAAAAGTGTATTTTTTCTATTTTCTTTTAAATTGAGTAACAATAGGCTCAATCACAGATGATTGAGATGTTGGTCTAGATGCGTCTTACTAGTCATACTGCTGTCTTGTGACCTGCTGCGTTTTAAACTGGCACAGTACAGCTTGGGTTTCACGTTATCCAGGTCAGTCATGAGGGCCAAGTGCTCTCGTTGTTGCAGTAATGCATGTTGTTACTGCAACTTAAACTGGTAACAATCAACCAATTATACACTTTCATTAAATCAGGAACTAGTACAATTTTTGTAGACATGGATCGTGATTTTCAGAGTCCAGCCAATTATTTGTTCATTTAAGCCGGGGTATAGGATAACTTATTCAATTTGCATTTAAAAACTCGGAAATCAAAATTGGGAGTCTCAAACTTTTTGGCCAGGTACAGTATCTCTTGTTCAAAAGCTTTTAAATCTCAGCGTGTCTAACCTCCTTACATAAAGATTAAATAAAAATAAACCCTGTGAGCCAAGCGGGTCTCAATCTCATAATGGAAGAAGCATTAGGGTAATAGCTAACAGCATCTGTCTGATTACTGCTATTGGAAAACACATAAGGTCACAGAGTGCATCAGACCATGAGGAAATCCGCTTCCTGTGGCCCGGTACAGCTTGATGAGGTTGACAAGAACTCAGTCCAGCCCAAGTACATTAGTATTTATGATGATCCCCAAACAACAAGCTTTGACTGGAGCCATTATTAAAGGGTTAGTTCACCCAAAAATTAAAATTCTGTCATTAATTACTCACCCTCATGTCGTTTGACATCTTCGGAACACAAATGAAGATATTTTAGTTGAAATCTGATGGCTCAGAAAGGCCTCCATTGGCACAATGCACTTTACACTCTCAAGACCCATAAAAGGCACTAAAGACGTCGTTACAAAGTCCATCTCACTACAGTGGTTCTACAATAACTTTATGAAGCGACGAGAATAGTTTTTGTGCGCAAAAAAACCTAAATAAAGACTTTTATAGTGATGACCGATTTCAAAACACTGCATCATGAAGCTTAGAAGCGTTATGAATCAGTAAGTCGATTCAGCGGTTTGGATCGCCAAAGTCACATGATTTCAGCAGTTTGTCGGTTTGACACGCGATCCGAATCATGATTCGACTCACTGATTCATAACGCTTCGAATTTTTTATGGGTCTTGAGAGTGTAAAGTGCATTGTGCCAATGGAGGCCTTTCTGAGCCATCGGATTTCAACTAAAATATCTTCATTTGTGTTCCGAAGATGAACGGAGGTCTTACGGGTGTCGAACGACATGAGGGTAAGTCATTAATGACAGCATTTTCATTTTTGGGTGAACTAACCCTTTAACCACCTGTATGAGTACAGCAGGTCACTTCTTATTTTCAAAAGTGACTGCACTGCATGTGAAGTCATTGTGATTTAAAAAGGTGAGATAAAAAAAATTAAATATACGGCCAAAATATCCTTTATCATATGAGAGCCAACATGTACAATATTCAGCATATCTGGGGATGCTGCTCATTTTACATACCAAGAAAATCATAACAGTCAATCATAACAGGTCATTCCTATATATAACTAGGGATGCACCGAAATTAAAATTATGGGCGAAAAATTGTAAAAAAAAAAATTTAACTTAAAAAAAAAAAAGATTTAAGATAATTTTAAAGTTTTTTGTATATTTTATTATTTGACTTTTTAATTAAATTTAATAATTTTACTGAATCTGAATTTAAAAAAATGCAAGCCAATAAAATAAAATAACCACACTATAATTTAAGCTATAACACACCAAAAATTTGACATATAAATATATTGTTTTAATATATCAATAAAT
The DNA here is from genome assembly GCF_949357685.1 of Gobio gobio. Classification (NCBI taxonomy): domain Eukaryota; kingdom Metazoa; phylum Chordata; class Actinopteri; order Cypriniformes; family Gobionidae; genus Gobio; species Gobio gobio. The sequence goes on from NC_137119.1 coordinate 25,676,502, forward strand.
ATTTTTCTAGTCGACTAGTAGTCATAAATTTAAGCTATTAGTCGACTAATCACACGTTTATATTAATTTAATTAATTATATATGGAGGGGGATGCGTAATATATGCCTATTCTGCTCTCAAGCACACATAAAGCGGCATATATTTTTGGCGGAAAAAGTAAAATGCTATTTTTTGGCCGATAATTTTCAGCGGCCTAAATTTTGGTGCATCCCTATAGAAAACCCTGTTGATTGAAAACGGTAAAACAAAAGTATGACCGTTTCGGTGGAAGAAACATTATGAAATACTATTAATAAAAAAATTAAACTAAATACCACATGAGTGTACAATGTCGACTATGTGCGCGAGATACATAAAAAAATACATAAATAACTAAAACAATTTCCACAACTGCCTCATTTGAGTACACACTGTAAGAGAATAGACATTTTAAATTAGCTTTATAAAAATTAATTCTCAGATATTTTCTTCCTTGAATTTTTTGTTGTTGATGTGAAATCACTGATGTAGATCTTGGCAAGTTTCAGCAAAATTTTAGATATTGTTGAGACAGAACAGGCGACACATTTGAAGTTATTGCTGTCCTCTTTGTTATAAAGGAACAGTCACACAAGTTTTGCACCATTCCAAAACAAAATAAAAACAAAGAGCCTTTAAAAAAAATTACTTTTATTGTGTTTTTTTTTTTTTTTTTAAATGAAAGAACAGTCATACAAGGAGTGTCTATAAACAGATCGTAATGTACTTGTGCGAAACTAATTTGGGAGATTGGGTGGGCGTCACCAAAGACACTCCGAAGACAGAGACAGAGGCGCTAGACCCTCTGATTTTCTATCCAACTATAATTACCTGTCAGTTGACAAGCTGGGCTCTGAGGCATAGCGAGCCGAACGACCTTCCACACAGAAACGCTACTCAAGAGGGGGATTTAATACTGTATTTTAAAACATAATTGCACACTTGAACAAAGTTCTAAGTCTACTTAGGATACACAGTCTGTCATAGAACACATGGTACAGTCCAACCTCTATGCTCACATTCCCAAAACACCATTCCGGTGCGATCCCTCCCTCCCGGGCCTCCATTTTGAGACTATTTTCCCGCCTTGATCGTCAGCCCTGCACGGCAGTCTAATAATATGCAGGCGGGAAGGACACCAGAGGGAGAGATGGAGGGAGGGAGAATTCAGGAGGAGGGCCAGTGCAATGAAGCCTGCACCAGCCCTCTGAACAACCATCCGTCCAACACAAACAGGGTTTTCTCCACACGCACACATACAAACATACCCATCTAAAAACATATTCTCTGGCTGACCACAGGAATGTGGCTGGAGTCAGTTTGCATGGCGGTGCCGTCCCTGCTGCAGCGTGAAGTGCTGTGTATTCTATTCAAATGCAATCATTTGTCAAGTGGATTAGGTGCGCACGATTAATCAAAATACCGAAATCGCGATTTGGCGTAGCGTGATTATCAAATCGCAAAGGCTCCAGTTTAATTAAATGTTTCAGAGTGAAAATGTTTCAGAGTTCTCAGCATCTCAGAGTGGCTAGGTTGCATATGTTATTTGATTTGGTTATTGAATGTAACTATTGTCTTTTTCTACCAGTGTTATTATAGATAACATTTTCTTTACTAAAAAAATTAACATCAAATGAACATTAGCTTATTTTATTTCAGCTATAGTCGCCAAGGCTGCATTTATTGTTTTAATTTAGTTTAACCTGATGTTGTAAATGACTAAAACTGAGATTATAATAAAAAGAAAACTATAGACATATTTAAAAGAAATAAACTAATAAAATGGTCAAAATCATACAGCAAAATTACTAAAACTAACTAAAAGTAGAAGGAAACTGGAAAACATAAAATTAATTCAACATATTAATAAAAATGCTGCTTTCTACATTTATGACTTTTAAAATGAAAGCGGACATTCTACTCTATTATTTTACATGAGCATTTTCCATCAACAGGCTGTTTTTTCTAAGACTTCTATATGTGAATGACCTTTTACGATTGACTGTTATGATTTGCGGTTTATTTATGACGTGCCAACCATTTTCCCAAATGTGTAATGAGAAGTGCTTGTCAATAAAAGAAAAGCATTAGGGGTTGATGGTTAAACGTTTGAAAAGTAAGAAATTAAAGACAATTATTAATATTAGAACTGTCATTTTACAGTTCAAATTCTTCAAATCAAAATCAAATTAGTATTATTAAATACTAGCTGTTTATAATTTAATGTGAAATATGAATGATATGTCTCTTGTTTTGTTTAATATTTTTATTTAGTAGTAATATAATCATAATGATGAAAAATAATAATAAATTAAACAAATAGTTTTTGACCACAAACCTAGAGCTTTTTGTTGCATTTTTAAACACAATTACAGTTTTTATCAGAAAATTGCTATTAGCTTTTTCCCCAAATCGTGCAGTCATTCCATAAAGAAATTCAGGGGACCTATTAATACAAAAATTCTAATTTACTGTATTTTTGATCAAATGCATCCTTGGTAAACACAAGAGACTTCTTTAAAAAAAAAAAAAAAAAAAAATATATATATATATATATATATATATATATATATATATGTATATATAATGTTTTAAGTTGCAAAATTTATTTTAGTTCTGTTGACAAAACCTTGATAATTACATCAACTTAATATTGTGTGCAATTTAAACTCAAATTTCTGCATTAATTAATAAAAAAAGACATGTAGTAATGTTTACTTGTTCATTTAATATACTTGCTAAATAGGATACATTTAACATGTGTGATGCTAACTTTTGGATTTAATAGAAATAGATAAGATTTTTTGGTTCCAAAGTAACAACTCAAAATGAAATGAAATTGAAATGAAAATGAATGCTACAAATGCTATTAATGGTACAAATGCAAATGCTTTTATTAATGGTACACATTATTAAGTTCTTCTAACACAGCGTTCTTTGTTTTTTTTTATTTTTTTTTATTGCAAGACAAAATTTTACCAAAAAATTTACAAAGACAATACAACATAAAAGTAACAAACACTAGGGGGAAGGTTTAAACTAGACCTACATAAAGACATTGAAAAGTTTGCAAACTTTTAACATTTTAACTGCTTTTTGCTTGATAGAAAATTGGATTGACTCAATATAATGCTCCATTTCTTTCTTGAATGATATAAAACATGTTTTTTTACATGAAAATTTACATTTATGAACATGGAATTTTGCCATTAAAAGAATAAAATTTATTATATAGACCTGAGTGCGCTTGTCTTTATAGTTCTCCAAAAGCCCAAATAATAAATGTCTCCAGAATAACACACAGCGTTATTTGTTGGTTGAACATAATTTTGTTAGAAGCTGTCATAACTCAAAAAGATTAAATGTTGATGTTAATTTTGTTTGGTTGAGCCAAAGCATTTTTAGAGTGTAGTAGAGCTGGTTGGGAATCGAAAATTAGTGATCGACGATATTGTTTTTTCAAATATGCACAATAATTATACACAGTACACATGTAAACACAAACTTTTATTTTGGATGCGATTAATCGTTTGACTATATGCCTCCAAAATAAAAGTTTGTGTTTACATGTCTACTGTGTATAATTATTATGTATAATTGAATACACACACATACATGTATATAATTAAGAAATATTTATATAATTTATATTATATATAAATATTTTATATATAAATATAACACATTTTAAATATACAAAAACTGAATCCTGCAGACTCCAAACGATAGAAAACCAAGTCTATCAAGGCCCCGACGGTCCTAAAATGCTGACGTTTGATTGACAGCTGTCTTTTCACAAAGTGCACAGGGAATCTCAATACACAAAACAAGAGCTGCAAAGACAAAATTCATACTGCAGTTTCCAGGTTAGCTAATGGAACTCTGACTGAAGCTTTGTTTTCATCGTGTGCAGACCATTCCCACAGTCCGCAAGTGAGGTAATCCGATGCAGAGCGGTCACATGGGTGGGCACGTTCTCTTTGCTCTCACAGCCGAAAGAGGAACGCAGAGGAAATTCCTGACATTCCTGACAGGAAGAGATAATAACCCTCTGACCCAAAGCGTGGAAAACTGCCCATCTGCAAAGAACACAGACCCCCAGGTTCATTACAGGGGTCAGAACTGGCTGTGGTCAGCGTGTTTGTGAGAGAAGAGTGGCGCAAAGGAAATGGGGGAAAGGTTAAATAAGAGAGGCATACAGAAACAGAGAGAAGCAATGGCCGGGTTAAGCATCAAACGTTCGCTCAGCTGTTGCTTTAATAATTAAGACGGTCGATCCGCTGTGAGCAAACAAAAGAAACAAGGCTAACAAACAACAAGTTCACAAATCTGTTTGTGGTCTTGTTCCGAAAGCTGATCCGAAAGAGGAAAAATGAGAAAGAGATTAACTGTATATATCCTCTGCACTGTATTATCTTACTTAAACAATCTGTGTTGTCTTAGTGAAGCCAATTGCTAAAGTATTCCCTCAGGCTGGTTTCTTGCAGCCAGATGAGTAGCGAAGATCCATGTCTTACATCATGGGTTTTTAAATGTTTGCATATTCAGTGTGCCGCTCACATTGTCTATCTCAAGTCTGTTATAGGATGATGTAAACCAGAGGACATCAGAGCCGAGGCAGCCGACTGATGAAGACATAAATGACTGTTGATTGTTCAGTGAACTATTTCTGTCATATCAAGGATGTTTTTCATGTATGCATCCCCTCCATACTATAGTTAAACTGGAATTGGAATGGAATTAAACTGCAATTTGTGAATCTTTTGACTGAATGGTATATTATATACAGTCTTGTGCAAGTTACTTCCAAACTGGAATACGATATAGATTACTTGTTACTGTTATTTAAAAGTAATTCTTTACCTTACAATATTACTGTCTCAGAATTGTAATACGTTACATTACTCCTGTATCCAATAGAGTTACTTTCACCAAAATAACTACAGAAGTAGAACTTAACATTCTAAAATGACAAAATGTAGGCTACTACAGACTGCGCGCGCGCCTCGTCCGTTTGTGGAGGTGTTTATATTGCACTATTCTTTGAAACGACAGAGCCTTTAAGCCTTCTTTGGACGCTTTTAGTCTTTATTTACAAAATTGGACACCACACGCAGCTATTGACTGACCACGAACAGGTAATAACTTACTTGCATTTTTCATTCGTTAAGGTCTCGCCGTCATGCAGTTATTTTTTTTTTAAACAGTTACATTTTGGGCTAAAAGTGTGTTGTAACACAAGTAAAATATTACTGAAAATTGATTAGTAATGCCTTACACTATTGCGTTACAGCAAAAAGTAATATGTTACTGTAATGCATTACTTTTGTAACGCGTTTCTCCCAACACTGATTATATATATATATATATATATAAATAAACATACATACATACACACACACAGTATATATTTTAGTGCTGTCAAATCTATTAATCGCATCCAAAATAAAAGTTCATGTTTACATAATATATGTGTGTGTACTGTGTATAAATGTTTAATATATTTAAGAAAAATGTGTTATATTTATATATAGAACATTTATATTTACATATAATATAAATTATATATATATATATATATATATATATATATATATATATATATATATACATATATATATATATATATATATATATATATATATATATACATATATATATATATATATATATATATATATATATATATATATATACATATATATATATATATATATATATATATATATATATATATATATATATATATACATATATATATATATATATATATATATATATATATATATACATATATATATATATATATATATATATATATATATATATATATATATATATATATATATATATATATATATATATATATATAAATAAGACATTTTCTGAGATTATTCATAAACTTAATTTATAAAATTAATAAATGTTGTTTATTTTTCTCTATTTAATTTTGTGATATTTACATGTAAACATGTTTAAAAATCAAGTGGAGTGAGAAAACAAACTTAATTCAAGGTAAAGTAAATTACATTTTTGTTTTAAAAGCTGGGAAAAATAAAAATACAGGTTAAAAAAATATTAAATAAACAGGGGAACAAATACAGAATATATATATTTATTGTATTATTTTGTATAATCCAGTCTTCTTATCGCATCGCATTCAATTCTAAACTCCAAGCTCAGCTAAAATATATTTTATTTTACCATGGTGCTGTCAGCTTAAAGGGATAGTTCACCCAAAAATTTAAATTAGCCCATGATTTACTCACCCTCAAGTCATCCGAGGTGTATATGACATTCTTCATGTCACGAGTTATATTAAAAAGGTTCTGGCTAATCCAAGCATTATAATAGCAGTAATAGTTGCTCTGTTTTTGAAGTCCATAAACAACTCATCTGTCCGTCAAATAACGTGCTCCACGCGGCTCCGGGGTGTTAATAAAGGCCTTCTGAAGCGAATCGATGCGTTTGTGTAAGAAAAAAATATCAATTTTTAAAAATGTATTTCATTTTTTTCTATAGCTCAGCATCAGCCGGCGAATAAGGTCAAAATACATGCAAAATACCGCCGCGATCATAGATATACATAGATTCCTCATTAGTGCCTGCGCGGATCGGTCGAATGAGGCATCTACGTATATATCTTTGATCGCGCCAGTATTTTGACCTTATTCGCCTGAAGTTATGGCGCTGGGAATACTAGATGACATTCGTCTGATAAGAGGCAAAAAAAATAACAAATACTGTTCGGTTTCTCGCAGAAACTGATCGTTTTGTGTCTTAAGACATCAATGTGTCGCCACGAGCCGCATGGTTTAATAAGGATTCGTATGTCTATGTGTTTTTACTCTCATTGCTCTCATACTAAAATATCCCCATTGACATGCATTATACGACTATCACACTGCAACGGTTGGAGTTAAAAAATTTAATTTGTGTTCTACTGAAGGGGGTAAGCAGATAAACTTAAAAAAATTCGTTTTTGGGTGAACTATCCCTTTAACTTCAGTGTGAATAGCAGTGCAGAGACACTGCTGTATAGTATGTGTAAGTTGTTCTAATAAGGAAACGATTGCCGCCTCTTACTGTGATGTCAAGTAAGCACTTGTTTGAAGCCGCTCCTGGGGCCTTACCATTGATTAGTATCAGAGTACTTGTTGTTTTGCTTTGGAGATAACTAGCACTTATGTTTGATGGCTTTGTGAGGGCAAAGAGGATTGTAGCATGAATGAAGACACAATGTACCAACTCAAAGACATCACCTTGAGGCAGGGAGTTCCTTGTACTGAATCTCAGGCTGGACCAGGTGTGCCTTAAAATATGAATATATGAGGTAAGACTTGGTACAGCAGAACTACAATTCAATGTTTTGCTCCACTGCCTTAAACAAGAGCACCAAGCGGAAGGACTAAAAGAAGAATGACCTGTCAGGAAACTATTCATTACAATGCATTGAGTGAGACAAGGAAGAGAAAGTGTTTGAAGTCTAATTATAAGGCTAAGGAGGCACATTTAGCCACTCCAACTGTCTTTTATCCAATGTGACAACACGAAAACAATCAAAGAAATGTGCTGAAAGATAAATGTTTACAATGGAAGTCTATTGTGGCAAGCAGGGTGGGGCCAAGAGCTTTGGAAGCGGAGGGAGGCCAGTGGCACAAGTGTTAATGAGCGCGGCACACCGGTCTCAAGAGTCCCACAGAGGAGCTCTGGAAGGACGAGTGACGACAGTGCTAAGGCCTGGACTTTATGTTGGTGTTTTGTTTTAGTTTATGTTTTACTTTTGTTTTGTTATTTGTTTATTTTGTGATTAAAGTTTTACATTGAACATTTGCCGGTTCCAGCCTCCTTCCTCCCTGAACTTTAAACTTTGTTACATTGGTGCTGAAACTCAGGAGGAAAAAAAGAGCCCTCAATGCTGAGGAGGAACGCAGCGCTGAGGACTTTGGCCAGCACGAAGGAGCGGTGACCGCCAGTGGCTGACCAAGGTGTTGGTGCTGGAGCAATGAATATGGGATGGAAACTTACTGCCATCCGGCTAGTTCAAGGAGGGGTGGCTGCCATCCATGAGGGGACAGAGGAGTCGCCGCCATTCACAAGAGGCCAGTGCCCGGTTGCATAAAGCACCTTTTTTTCCCCTCAAGTATGATACTTAAGGGGCGATTTCCCCTTACCTAAGAGAATAACTTAAGGGTGTTGCATATAAACTCTTAAACGGTTCTCTTAGGTAAGGGAAACATTTAAGTGTTTCACGACAGCGATCCTAGATTCACGTTATAAAAGTCTTTTCGCCATAGATACGCAAAACACTAACACTAATGCTGCGTTCACACCAAACGTGAATAGAGCGTCAAATTCGCGTCTAGTTTGACGCTTGAACTTTGAATGCATTCGCGTGTCCAAAGCGAGATGGACACGTGTAAAAAGCAAGCGTTTGAAGCTAAATTGATGCGCGTCCTTTTGCGCTTTTCATAGTGGTTGTGTGCGGCCGCGAAATTGAAAAATACTACTGTTATTGTGTCACGAAATGTAGTTTTAAGAGTTGTTCAGTCGAGAATGTAGTTGTTTAAAGCTCAAATCTGTGGTTTATTTGTAAATATAGCGCCTATTTAATGTTGAGAGATCCCGGCGATCACCGGGAGCTCGCGCTCATAACCCGTCTGGAACAGCCTTACCTCGGCTAGTCCTCCAGACTTTTGCCGCTGGTAAACGAGAAATGTTTAAATTCACAATCTATAGCTTCGGTTCTATTATATGAAACATAAGTTAAAAGACATTAATGACTTGTTATAACGTCAAACGACTTCTTTAATTATGTGATTTTTTTCTTCATCTCATTCAGAAATGTACGTATGACTGCAAGTGTTCAGTGTCACAGTGGTTGCGATGTGTGACGGTCAAATCGGTATTCTTGCAAAAAAATTTCATCGCTAAGATGGTCCAAAGGGTAAAACTACACTTAAGGTGCTTTATGCAACTGGGCACAGACCTGCTGCCATCTGCCTGTAGGTAGGGGTGCACCGATCCGACTTTTTCAGTCCCGATACCGATACCGATGCCTGGGCTTTGTGTATCTGTCGATACCCGATACCGATCCGATATATTGTTGAATTAATAATAAACTGTATATCTTCCACCTTATACCTTCCTTGAAGAGACTAAAGGCACCAGACTTTACTAACTAAACATAACTAAGACAAAATAACAGATGTATGTAAGGTGTTGAATTCTTATTTATTTAAAAAACAATTGTGCATTCAAATCTAAAATAGAATGTAATCTAACTTCTTTAAATAAATAAAATGTAGCAGTGGAAACAAAAAACAGTGTATTGGTCAAACATACAATAGTAATCTGACAGTTACCAAACATTTTTTACACTACAGATAATTGTTTTGGTATATAATCATATCAATATTAAAAAATAGCATTACAAATTAACAAATAGTCTAATTTTCTACCAAATGCAATTTAATAAAAATTTTCAGCTAGCTAATAACAACTTTGTTCTGGTTTCACCTCACTCCAGATTAAATGATTGTAGGCTAGGCCTTTTTATTTTACTACACATTGTCAACAGAAATAAGATGAAATACTGTTGATAATTAAAAATAATTCTTACTACCCACTCTTGCTAAAATGGGTAAGCACACTTGTGTTCTCATTTCAGTTGCGTTCTGAGTAAATTAATAAACTGAGTTCATGAGTTCAGTGTTGGACAGATCAGTTGTTCTGGCCAGTCGTTAAAATGATTCGGTTCAAAGGAGTCATTAGGTCACGAATCGGACATTAGCAGACGCGTTGTGTGCGAATCCCGTCTGTTAGAACATCGCGAAAGATGTCAACACACAGAAAACACTTCATAACTGGATATAATTTGTCTCCCGCTTATTGAAAGTATGCTTTATGTCAGCTGGTCAGAGAAGAGTCAATGTTTTTTGAGCGCAATTCACACCCAGTGATAATTCAAGGACAAAATTGCCGAATGTGTCACGTGCAACATGGTTTCGGTCTTCCGAGCTTTTGATTTGGATTAATATGTGAAATATGACAGCGAACACTGATTATTTTGAAGACCCAGAGAGCGCGCGCGGGGGAGGAGCTCTCAGATCGGTCTCTCTGTCACTCAGTTAAGCGCAGCATCTGTTCTACATCACTCGTAAATCACAATAACTCATCAAATTAGGCTTTGGCCGTCAAAAAAATGTCAATGCAGGAAAGACCCTTACTTTGCAGTAATACCCTCGAAACAGCGACGAACTAGTTGGCGTGGCAAGCGTGAAATATCTCCTCCACACAGCCGAATCTCTGGCTCGCTCCCTTCTAGCATGCGACACACGTGAAGCTGACGAATGACGTAGGTTCTGCTGCGACGGAAAAAAACACCTGGATCGGCTTGTGGATCTGTTAATTTTTCCGATCCCCGATCCAGCTATTTTGTCAGTATCGCGGCCGATATCCGATCCTAATATCGGATCGGTGCACCCCTACCTGTAGGAGCCGTCTTCGTCCACCAGGAGGAGTATGAAGCCGTACACAGAGGAGCGTCCAGTACCATCGCATGGTACTGGGCAAGCAGAGCGGGGCCGAGTGCCATGGGAACGGAGCGAGGCCGGTGGGACAAGTGTTACAGGTCTCGAGTCCCATGGAGGAGCTTCGGAAGAATAGAAGGAGGAGTGACGACAGTGAAAAGGGGGTTGGACCAGGCCTGGGACAATTATGTTGGTACTTTTGTTTTAGTTTATGGAGCAGTCTTCAGTGAGAGGATGCCACTTTATTTTAATTTTGTTGTTTATGTTTATTTTGTAGAGATGCTCCGATCAGCATTTTTGGGGCCGATCACCGATTACCGATCACCAAGATCATGATCTGCCGATTGCCGATCACTGCCGATCACAGAATGGCAGGGGAATGGCAATCTTTTATCTATAATCTTGCAGAGTTTGCACCATTTGTAGAAATGAAACTCTAAATTAACTGAGTCAAGATCTTGAAGAACCACAAAGTGTTAATTTTAGAAAATGAGATAACTTAAGGCTACTGTAGGCCATCTTACCCAAATAAATGTATATAATAAATTTATATAATTATCTCACCTAAATATTTGATCATGCAGTGCATTTTTGTTTTTAAAAACAATTTTTCAGGTAGGTCTAACATTAGTATTGAGGTAAGAAATACTAAAGACATTTAATAAGAAATCAAATGTAAATTAATATTGGTCTTCCCTGAATAAATTAAATTAGATTAATCCTTACACTTAAGGTTGCAAAAGTTAGTCATTCAAGAGCAGTGAGTGTCATAAAGGTTCATCAAGCAGCAGTTTATTCGACAGCTGTCACTTTAAGAGCGAACACGGATACATGCAGTTGCACAAACGTTCACTCGTCTCTCCAGACCGTGCGCGCGAGTGCTGAGCGGTTTGAACACTGGCAAGACTTAAAAATAAATGCAAATGATAAACTTTAGTGACGATGCGACACTGCCTCGATTGTGCAAAGTGGCAAATCCTGTGTCAACTGTGCAGCTCGATTTTAGTGCAGATGCGATGCGCTGATGTGAAGCCATTTGAGCATTTTGAAAGAGAGAGAGAGCGCGCACTGTTTGTGAACTTACATCCTACAGAAAGTTTTCAAATGACTGCGTAAGTTATTTAATATAGAAATATGAATTGTACCTCACCTTCAGCATTATAATTATTTTACCCGCGCTGGAATGAGACGGTGTCGCTGCATATCATGCCCTAGCTCTCACGGCAGGTGCGGGTTTTATGTGTCGTCAGCATGCGATCGGTTCATGAGATCGGCCTTTTTGGAGACCACCGATCAATCATCCCAAAGCGATTATCGACCGATCGAGATCGGTTGCCGATCAATCGGAGCACCCCTATTATTTTGTGTACTGTTCGCTGGTTCCCGCTTCCTTCTTCCCTGAACTTAAACTTTGTTACATCTATGGAGCAGCATACCCCATATTGGCCCATAGGTTTCCATTGTAAGTGGTTTTGTCTGCATATTTCTGTTGTAATCAAAAGGCCACAAAGTCAACTATACATGATGTTTATTAGGAATAAGGTAGACAGAAAGGCAGACTATTAACAAAGTAGCTTCTTTTCAGAAGATAGACAAGAACCTACACACACACACACACACACACACACACTTCTGCACCTTTCAGTTAAGACAACATTCCTTGATGTGCATTTCATCCTATCTTGATACTGTGTTGCATAACACACATATACAGCATATGTAACTTAGCGGTAAGCCTCAAGTAGCATCCAAGCATCATCCAATACCTTTTAGAACTTCATTATTTACACAAAGGCAAGAAAAGCGCAAGAAAAAAATGCACTCAAACCAACTAAGTCGAAGTAGTTTTATGGATGCACAATAAATAACATCTGACAAAGAATATAGTACTGTAATGTTTTTCTGATATGGAGCCCCTAAAGGGACATGATGGAAAAATATATGTCAATGCTTTTGTGTTCTCTCGCAAAAGTTTTGCGTTCCCCGAAAAACTTTGCGAGACTGGAGAAGTTTCTCGGGGGAGCGCAAAACATTTGTGAGAGAACACAAAAGCATTGACATATGATTTTTCCTCCCATCTCATATATTTTTGTCCCCATTTATTTATTCAAACTAATTAAAATGAACTCATTTCAATATTTAAGTTTTCATATTATTAATATTATTTAATTGAATATATCTTTTTGAGATTTTATATGACATATATGGTGGGAACATGAAAATGTACTTCTTGTGCCCACAACAAACTATGAAGTGAATGATCTGATCGTTTGACTTGCTCAGTAGTGACAGTGTCAGGGTGGTATGAATAACTCATCTCTCATGTGAGTTTGCGAAGTACCACATTGTTGACGAGACCCTTCCGGACCCCGCGGCCACGTTACTGCAGCTGAAAAAACGAAGGATGTGACAGGCGCAGTGGAATTAGCCGCTGAAAATAATAAGAGAGATGCGACTATATAGCCCTGTTACACAACACGTCCCACGTTGTTTTGGAAAAAGCAGAGGCAGAGCAGATGAGGTGGGAGGGAGAAAAAAAGACTGAAGATAGCAGATGTAGGGCTACTGCACACAATATGTTCCGCGCTCTGTCTGTGCGTCTTACTGATTCTGACATTAGCATCTGATCTAGGCACGGTCTCTCGGGACTGTTGCGAAAAGAGCACACAGGTGACAATGACAGTCTTACAAAGAGACGCGTGTCTGCAAGCTGATTTTTATGCAAATAAAAGTGCTTGGATTGACGGGTGGATTCCCCATGACTGGAATACAGATTGTCGTATCTAAATTTGGTAGGGCGTCCCTGTAATTCAACTCAGAGAATGTCAGTGGTCATTTGCAGGTTACTGAAGTGGTTCCCATCCGCTGAAAGCAGGTAATCATGTCATTCCCACACACAAACATTTCCCTACAGCACCACTGCTCCACTTTATACATCTCTCAGGAGATAAGCTCACCGTTAAATGTAGTTCACCCTTCACATTGAAGACTCAACAGACCCTCTCAGATTTCATACAGAATAGCATTGTTCTACTGACATAGACACACACGCATGCACTAGACTTTAAATATTCGGTTATATTCTAAAGAGTCCTTTCACAGAGAAAATGGGAAATTTTAAATAAAAAAATGAAAATGAGCATGATAATTCAGTCATTACATTTAGGAAAATTTAAAACTGTTCGATTAGTGTGAGACGTGGCCTAGTGGGTAGTGCATATGCTGGTATTTATGAGCAGGCGATCTGAATTTGAGGTTTTCTGAAGAAAACATTAATGGGCTGCACCATTCAAAACCTGTTGCCATGTTGCTAGTGTGTTATGGATGGTCGCTATGCAGCTGCTAAGGCATTCTGAGTGGTTCTAGAACATTGCTATGTGGTTGCTAGGATGTCCGATGTGGTTGCTTGCTGGGCCAGATCAAAAGAAGAAAATGTGAGTGGGATCGATCATATAAAACCTGTTGCTAATTTGTTTAGGATGGTTGCCAGGGTGTTGCTATGCAGTTACTAAGATATTCTGACTGTCTTTTAGCATTTTGTTATGTGGTTGCTAGAATGTTCTGGGTGGTTTCTTATTGCCCCAAATCAAAAGAAGAGAATGTGAGTGGGATTGGCCATACAAAACCTGCCTCCACTTTGCTAGTGTTGTGGATAATTGCCAAGGTTCTGCTATGCAGTTGCTACGATATTCTGGGTATTTTAGCATGCTGCTATACATTTGCAAGGATGTTTGGGCTGGTTGCTTATTGGCCCAAATCAAAAGAACAAATGTAAGTGGGTTTGGCCATGGAAAACCGGCCGCCATGTTCCTAGGGTGTTGTAGATGGTTGCCAGGGTGTTGCTATGCAGCTGCTAAGGCATCCTGAGTGGTTCTAGAACATTGCTAAGTGGTTGACAGGATATTCTGTGTGGTTGTTTGCTAGTCCAGATCAAAAGAAAAAAATATTAGTGGGATTGACCATATAAAACCGGTTGCTAATTTGTTGAGGATGGTTGCCAGGGTGTTGCTATGCAGTTGCTAAGATATTCTGACTGCCTTTTAGCATGTTGCTAGGATGTTCTGGGTGGTTTCTTATTGCCCCGAATCAAAAGAAGAAAATGTGAGTGGGCCTCACCCTACAAAACCTGCCACCACTTTGCTAGTGTTATGGATTGTTGCCAAGGTGTTGCCATGTTATTCAGTTGCTATGGTATTCAGATTGTGTTAACATGTTTCTATGTGGTTACTAGGATGTTCTGGGTGGTTGCTTATTGGCCCAAATCAAAAGAACAAATGTGAGTGGGTTTGGCCATTCAAAACCTGCCGCCACGTTACTAGGGTGTTGTGGATGGTTGCCAGGGTGTTGCCATGCGGTTGCTAAGGTATTCTGGGTGTTTTTAAGCATGTTGCTATGTTGTTAGGAGGTTTTGGGTAGCAGCCTACTGGCCCAAATAAAAAGAACCACATTTTCACGTATCTATGATATGCTGGTCTCTTGAAATGTCTTTTCTGCAATGTACTGTATGTCTAAAGGATTTTTTGCCCATTTAATCACCCACCAGGAAAAAAAGGTCAGATCGGTTATAAAAATAATAGTACACCTCTCTTCAACAATCCAAATGATTTGAGGTAACATTCATGTCTGTAGCACTAAGGTGTGGGAAGGACCATAAACCAAAGTTCAAAGCTCTAACTTTAGAAGTATGAGCTATAATAATATTGACGCTTGCCTTGGCAAGGATCTATAAAAAACAGTAGATTGGAGTGTAGGAGGCTCTATGTCTGTGAGTACTTTAACCATTCACCACAGATATGCCAGTTTAAAGTGATCTGATTCAAAAGGCAGCAGTACTTGAAATGGCGTCAACATCATCAGAGCATGTTTTGGTCATGTCCCAGCCTGCCTCAATGTTGTTCCCTTTTGACAATCTTCTGTTCCAAGCCATTATTACCCCTCAGCTAATGGAGTGAACTTGAGCCATTAGACCAAGACACAGTCACAGAGAGAACCACTCTGAGCCCAGGGGACCGCTGACTGCCCACAGAGCCAAGGTCCTTAGGTCTAATATTGAGATTCTCTCCACTGGAGGAAATGGCTGGTTCTGCTACTGTGAGAACAGGGTACAATATCTGAATCATGCAGTTATGATGATTAACATTAACATATAATGGAAGTTCATACTGTTAAAATTGACTTGGATAAATCGATATGTGAACATAAAAGAAAATTGTAAGGCCCTATGAAATCCATTTTATTTTGTTCCCAAATTCCACTTTTTTCCATTTAAATTTTTCTAGATTTCATTACAAAAAAAGCATGTCAAATTCAATTAAATCATGAAACTATTTATCAAACGTTTAGCACCAATGGAGTGGTTTCTGTTAATTATTAATATTCTGTTTTATTTTTTTGTCTATATTCAGCATTTAAATGGTTTAATTAAATGAAAAAAAAAAACATGTCTATTCAGCTAAATTCATACATCATGAACAATTTAATAACTCATTACAATTTTTTTTAAATAATAGGGCTCTATAAAAAGGTTTTATTCTTTCATAAACTGTTTGTTACATTTTTCTGGATTTATGATTTAATTAAAAAATATATAATCAAAACAGTGAAGTCAAATGAAGGCATAAAACAAACAATTTAAAAAGTACTGCACAACAGATGTTTACTATTAAAATTAAAATGTGGAAGAAAAATAAAGTACATTATAGCTGTATAATTATTGCAATAAAAAAATAAATATACATGCAATTTGTACTTGTTATGAAAAATACATTCTAATAAAATCAAAATATTCTTTTGATAATTAAACTGTGAACAAAATAATACAATAAAATATGAATTAAAATACATACAAATAAATATTAAATACAAGTAAATACAAATATTAATTATATTATTATTATTATTATTTCATAATTTTTGTGGTTAAAAAAATATATATTTATATATATATATTTAAATGATTAATATATCATTTATTTTTGGCACTGAATGCCTTGTACTATTGTAACATTCAGTCCAAAACAAACAAGCAGCAAAGCTCAAACAGAGCACAAGAGATCTGCTGCATAAATAACACAACAAGCACAAACATATGCTGAAACACAAATGTATTACTGTTACTACAGAGTCTACAGTGGTGCTAAATACAGAAACCCTAAGACTGAGAAAGACATGGTAATTCACACATTCACACTGAGATAACATATACTAACACATCAACACACACCCAGCACCATCAAATGAAGAACTCAGGAGGGTGCCAGTGAGTATCATTATACAAGCGGAAGTGAAGCCCACCCACTCTATCTGACCCTGATGACTTCTGCCTGGTCTGACCGCCAAGAGTCTTCCATCTCCTCAGCTTTCTTTCAACACCTCCATCAGCCTTCCAGAAGCCACAAATCCACAGAGCTCTCACTGATGAAGTCTTCCGAGAGGACATTAACAATTAAAGAGAGGAAGAATGTCTTAGGAAGAGAATAAATATCTCTGAGGCCTTCGATGGCAGGTCTGATCTTTAGTGCGGATCGTTTCTCACAAGCTTCAGAATCTCAACAGAACAGACCTTCTCCAAGCCTCCAAGTGAAAGCTTTATTTATAGCGCTTTATACAATATAGATTGTTTCAAAAAAGCTTTAGTTACAAACAGGAAAATAACAGAATCAGTGATGCAAACTTCATCAGATTTGTGGATTTACATTGTTCAAAAATTCTGCTTGAAGACCAAGATATGTAATTTCCATTAGGTGGAAATGGAAGAGTTTTAGGCTGCTTTCACACAAGCAGTTTTGGTGCGCACCCGGGTTCGATTGACACCAGAGTTCGGTTTGTTTGGATGATGTGAACGCTGTCTCCCGAACTCGGAAGCGCACATGCGAACCGTAAATGTAAATGCGTAAAATGTGTGTTTGTGTGCGTTTCACTCATTTTCGTACTGCAAGCAGAGAGCTGTAGATCTAATTTCTGCTCATCTTTAGCGTTCTTTAGAGCATTTGCAGTACTTTCGCGGCAGATAGACGCAAGTGCCATTACGTACTGAAGCTTTAGAAAAAAAAACAACGGTTCAAAAGCAAAAATATAAAAGTGAGGTGAGCATCGCTATGCATTTTGCCACCTTCACGCTCGCTGTCGTTACTAAGCAACCGGGTAAACAGCAGCTGCTTTAATGACGAAAACGCACCCGGTTTGGACCCAAATAATATAATATGAACAGAGTCCAGCGGGGGGGGGCAATCGAACTCGGGTTCGGTCCAGGCAATCGAACCAAGTGTGAAAATCACCCTAAGTCTGTCCAGCAGGTTTAAACATGAAGATTGAGCTGTTATTTTGCCAGTAGTAGATGACTGGCTTATCAATGGCCATCATGCTTCTTGTTAAAAGCTATAGAACACAATGTTTTGGTATTTCTGTAGGAATTAACATTGCAAACTTATATAGTGATGCAGGTATGACTTTACTTTGTAGGCCAACCGGCAGTTAGCATCGCACTGGTTCCCTTGAGAAAAAACCCAATAGGATTTTCCCATAGGCCTTTGGATTATCGCAAAAAACAAGCTCTGCGATCAACAAATGTTTATGATACTTACACGTTTTGTCCATCAAGATAATTATCACAGATGAACACAACTTTTATTATTTTAAAGCCTAAATGCAGTCGCCAGAAGTAAAAGGCTAAACGTAGGCTAAACGGACTACACCACGGTCGCTAGATTTCAACGCCACCATCACTGAACTCTCTGAACTCTTTCAGTTTTTATCTCAAAACATTTTCCCAGTTAGACTAGTTTATAAAAGCACAATTATGAGCATAATGAGGCTGTAAAAGTGGTCTGAGCTTACCTTTTCGGCGTGATGACGTTTAATATCTTCGACAGCCTCTAGTCCCATTTAGCCACTTGTTAGCAACCGCCTTTTTCAAGGCAAGTAACAGCTTCAAAAAAATCACAAGTGGGGTAATACTGATGTATTTTATGTCACAGAATGAAACATGATAGTGTTTTACGCTTGTGTTCACCACAAATCTTATTATTTCAGCCATTTAAACGAAATCCCATTCAAAAAACCCATTGACTTCAGGACGAGGAAACTGGAAGTGCTAAAATGCTAACTCCCTTCTGCGTTTTGGCCTACAAAGTGATGTCATACCTGCACCACTCTATTGTGCCCATGTCTAAACTGTAAATTAGGAAGGCAAACATCCTTTTGCTATTGAGCAACGCAACAAATCCATATTGTATAAGGACACAGTGCTGGTGCTCTTCCTTGTTGAAATATGATTCTATAGGAGGTGCCAGGCAGCTTCTAATTGGAAGACGGCTTGATCGGTGTGGGGATAAGCACCTATGCTCAGACACTTGTTAATCTGATTAAGGTAAACGGCTCATCCAATGATACCTGACAAAGTTAAGACTTATTAGAGCAAAGCTGGTCAGTTCAGCAGCAACGCAACACCAAAGCATAAAGCAGTACAGTGAATTTGATTGAATTCAATCCCATCCCATGCGGGCATGTAGCTGTAGCCTCGGGATAGCCTGGGAAAATCTTCCTTTTGAACTCTATTAGCACATCATTTTCCAATATGCTATTTATAGAGAGCATTTTGCCAGAGGCGTCTTTATAATGTCTCCTCAATGATATGGGCATCTCACTGTCAAATATGTCCCCCATCTAAATTAATCATAGATGTCCGTATGAATGCGTGGCTGTGGCTTTAAAGAAGAGGGATTTAAGATATAACATTTCTGAGACAGTATATATAATGCATGATTATATAAAAAAAAAAAAAAATTATATATATATATATATATATATATAACTACTGTTTAAAATTTCGTGGTCAGCAAGATTTTTTTTTTAATTACAGAAAGAACGCATTAAATTGATCAAAAGTGGCTAAAGAGAAAAGACTTTTACGCTACAAAATTTCTATTTCAAACATATGCTGTTCTTTTGAACATTATATTCATCTCAAAGAATCCTGAAATAAAATTTGTCAGTTTCCACAAAAATATTAAGCAGCACAACTGTTTTCAACATTGATAATAATAGGAAATGTTTCTTGAGAACCAAATCATCATATTAGAATGATTTCTGAAGGATCACGTGACACTGAAGACTGGAGTAATGATGCTGAAAATGTAACTTTGCCAAATGACAAATGACATATTAAAATATTAATATAGAAAACAATTTTGAAATGAGCATGCACAACAATTAAATATTCAATATCAAAATGATACAGATTACTCTAATATTGGCCAAATTATCAAAATAATAGATACATTGTACATCTTTTATAAGAAGAGGGATGCACAATGCATCTATATTATTTTGATAATTTGGCCAATATTAGAGTTTTGTTTAATCTATCTGTATCATTTTGATATTGAATATTTAATTGTTGTGCATGCTCATTTCCCCAATTTTTTACATTTAAATTACCTTTGCCATTATGTAACACTCAGTTATAGTTAATCTTTAAAAACAATAATACATTTATTTATTATTATTAAAAATAATTTAATACTGTTAAATGTAATCTTTAGCAAATCTCAAAATGAATATGCATTTTTCATACTATACAGTCTAATGATGTGATGCCAACATTTTCTTGTAGCATATAAAATGAGTCATTTTTTGTTATTGTGTTTTAGTTTTTATGTATATGCACAAAATAGTATATTTTTTACATCGATGCATCCATATATACGACAAAAATCTAAATAAACTAGTTGTCCTCATCACAATCCATCATGACCCATTGCTAGGTTTGCAACCATCTCTCCCTCATATTGTGAAGCCTGCACAATAATCCATAATGTAACGGGCTTCATGAAGTAAACCAAACAGACTGGACGCCAACCAGAGATGGATGATACAGGGATTGTTTTTACAGTTGGTTGGATAATAGTGTTTCATGCTGATTGTATGATGTCATTATGTGCTTCCTGACATTAGCTGGCCAATGCTCCATGAGTTTTGTGGACTGACAAAACAAGGCCTCATGCCTTGCAAACAAACATAATGTGTACTCGAATCATCCAGAATTATGAGCACATATTTGTAATTTGCTGCACACTCAAGAGACCAAAAAAGGCCTCCAGACTGTACGCCCAACCACATTCGGTTTGCAAGGTTAAGATTGCAACAAGAATGCAAAATGAGAGAGTATTCCCAAATAAAGTGGCAAGGAGACCGCCTAACCTTGACTGACCATTTCTCTTAGAGACTTAAGGGCAAAAAGCTTTTAACAAGCCCTAAAAGCCTCCATGACCTCATCCATCACGTGCATCTACAACTAGATTCGCTTTATCACCTGTAACAGCGTTTGTCCCGAAACCCTCAGCAATAAGATTCCAATGCCAACTTCATTAAACTCTATACATTATGCATAAAGGTGCAATCTATAAGCACCAACACCAGTGCCGCACTTAAAGCACATGCATTTGTCAGATGCTTCTTTGCTTACAACGAAACCGATAGGTTTCTGAAAATAGCCCCATCTGGCTTTGAAATATTCAGCAAGTGTGACCGACATCCAAGGCCACTGGGTTAGAGAAGTTTTTCACCAAATGAGGGGACCGGTGTGCAAAGCTTAATTTTGAAAAGGTAAGGTTGTGTTTCTGCATGACAAACCTCGAAAACTATGCTTCATTATACGTTGTAGCTGTAGCTAAGAGACAGTGGCATATTTTTAATGAGAATCTTTAAATCTCACAGAAAGCTCTGAATATCAAGATCAGCAACTGCGATGGGAATACCTGGCCATGAAAAATCATAAGGGGTAAGGGAGGGGTGTAAAGATACATTGCCATATCGAAATATTGCGATATAAAAATGTGACGATTTGTATCGTTGATGTAAACAATATGATTAGCAATTAGCCCTGTCGCAATAATCAATATATCGCCCATTATGTTTACATGATAATGAATGTCACCAACATTTTACTCGATTGTGCTGTCATATTGTATGTTTTCAATCTGGAGGCGAAAGTGGTTCTCGGGCAGTTCCTTCAAACACAGAGGGGTTATCGACAGGTGAAAAAAAGGCGCCATTTGAGGCGTTTTAGTGTTTTCCTGACAACTACTGACAGTTTGGAAGAATAAGCCCAAATGGACTCGATTTCAAAGCCGCAATCCCCTGTTCTGGTGCACATATAAATGTCAATGCAGAATGACGAGTGTTAAAGCCGTTTCGCAAGGGAAAATGTTCATTTACTATTTATTCAAATTTTTTATTTTTTTATTTAGGATAATATAATTTTTACCCTTAATTTCCATGATCTAAAGAATTAAAAGGTTGTCATTTGAAAGTGTGTAGGTCTACTTGCATTATTATACTGTTATATTAGGATTATATATTAGGTGGCATAAAATAGTCTTAAAATGACAATAATATCGTTTATCGCAATTCTTTCTGGGACGATATATCGCAAAACAAAAAGTAGTTATCGTGACAGGCCCATTCACAATATAGAGTTAGTTTTATCCATGGCTCAACTTACTGTATTTATAAGGTATAATTAACCCAAAAATGTCAATTCTGTCATCATTTACTCACCCTCATGCCATTTCAAACCTTTAAGATTTTCGTTCAACTTCCAAACACAAATGGAGATTTGTTTTTTTATGAAACTTAAGATTTTGTCCCTCCATTCAAAGTCCATTCAAACTTAAAAGACACAAAAATGTTACAAAGGTAATATTAAAAAATGTTTAATCAAGTGGTCTTGTTTGTAGAAGTAGAAGTAATTGGGATTGGAGGTTTTAAAAACAGAAATGTGTAGTATTAAATCATCAATTTTTATAGTTAAGGTTTTTTTTGCATTGTTAAAGTAGTAAAATTTGATATAATTTCACACAGGAAAGTAATTTGTAACTAAAATAATGTTAACATCTCATGTCTATGCTATTGAAACTTGAAAATGTACCATATCTATTTACTAAATGCACGTTATTGATCTTAGTGTGAACAATTCATCCATGCAAATGATTAATTTATTCCAAAATTTGACCTTTTTAATTAAAATGTCACAACTCAATCTAACCGTAAAACTTCGATGTACATCACAGTAAGGAAGAAAGGATCTGTCATTACTTCCATTTCATCACAACTTTTAATGATTACAAATGTACCCCATTCACTTTCAGTGTCTCACTGAAACCCAGATTTCTACTTTTTTGAAGAAAAGAAGGGCCAAGTCGAGTTGTTGATTAAGCTTAACTTGTATTGCACCTGGAAAGTTCCTTTAAAGGACATTATTTTCAATCATCACCTTAAAGGGGCTGTATGCAACTTTTTCCCCAAAATAAACGTAACAATAGCCTTTTTATTTTACCATTTATGACTCAAACATCTCCTGATGAGCATACTGACACCTTGTCCGCTCACAGTGGGTGCACCTATAAGCCTGTATCCTATTTTTCCTATTTTCTGGCGGGTCGTCTTTTCCCGCGCTGTCTGCGGATGTGACGTCACCACCGCTGCGAGAGCGAGCAGAAAATGCGAGCAGAAAAACGCATATAGCCCCTTTAAATCTGTTCAAATTATTACTATGATGTTAAAGGGATAGTTCACCCAAAAATGAAAATTCTGTCAATTCAAGTTGTTCCAAGCCTGTATGAGTTTCTTTCTTCTGCTGAACACAAACAATGATTTTGAAGAATATGGGTAACCAAATAATTGATTGGCCCCTTTGACTTCCATAGTATTTTTATAAGATGGAAGTCAATGGGGCCCATTAATCAAAATGTCCTCTTTTGTGTTCAACAGAGTAATGAAATTCATACAGGTTTGGAAGGGTGGATAAACGATGACAGAATTTTAATTTTGGGTGAAATATCTCTTTAATAATGTTGCCATAGGGGTCCATTCACTCCAATAAGAGGTGACAGCTATAGCTTGATTTGTGAGTGTGTGCTTTCCTGCACATGGCCGTGCATAAATTAAGATTCATCGCAAAAACGAAATATGCCTGGCAGACAAACAGAGCATTGCACTTATTCTCTGGAGCCGAGCATAAGAGGCCAGAATTTTAACTGCGAGATGATACCACATCTCTGATTCTAATATACAGAACTTCGAGCTTAGCGGGCATCCTAAATCAAAGAGTATGTTAAACTGATACTGATATCAAGACGAGATTCCTCTGTCATACGACCCTCCCTGGCAAACCTCTCATATTGGAGGTATCCTCAGCCAACTGATCCAACTTCATGGCAGGGGAGCGGTGAGAGGGCGCGTAACGTCCCAAAAGCAGACCCCATCCTTCTGCTCCTCTCTTGTCTAGTAAGCCCCCCCAACATGTGGACTACCATCTGTTTGTGCTCTAAGTGACTGTAAAATGTTTATGTTGTGTTGTTATCCTCAGAAAAGCAGCCGGAAGCCACATGAAAATAATTTACGAGATTTATTTACTCACGTTAATTCGTTTGGGCTAATCTCGTAACTTCATCTCACATTAGTACGTGTTGTGTTGACTTAAGCAGGCACAAGACTTCCATGGGGGTAAACGCTCTCTTGAGAACTAGTTAAATGTAGAAGCAATTATAAAAAGCAACTGATAACCGTATAAGTAGGAGTTTGTTTCCCTCACCCTCCATGGAAGTGCTATGGAATTGAATTTGCATTTGATACCACACTGTTTCAATCAACTAACACACCGGGAAAAACTAGTGGTTTAACCGCATTAGGCTTCAGATGGTGACTCCGACTCAAAATGTGTCAAGAGCACTTGGGGAAAGTGCCAGGCTGGAGGAGATATTGATTTGCTGGGCAAACTCACTAAACTGTATTGAGTAAAATAAATCTTAATTTAGAAGCACTGCAAAATCCAAAGAGAAAAGACAATAATATGAAAAAGGGACCAACATTTCTGAAAAACAAACATGCTGCACTGTCAACCCAATCCTTCCACTATACAGAAATCCACCTCTTCCACTGAAATTACATTAAATGTTTAGCAGCAGTTAAACTGATTCTTTCATCCACAGTTTTTGCTTTCAAGACAGAAAACCATCAACAGTTCTGAGCAGTACAATAATGCATGATTGTCATTTTACATGCAGAAATGTATACAAAAACAGGGATCTGTGTGGCAGAGAGTGTTTTGTTTTCAGGTTCAGTGGCATTAAATAATTTGATCCGCTTATTGAGGCTCTAGCACAAGCATTAAGATTGAAGCATAGGAAAATAACTGTGAGCGAGTACAGTGTATCCATATTAAACACATTGTCGTTTAATAACAAGAACAGAAGGCAGCAGACTGGAAACACTTGTTTTGAAATTCTCAATCATGAGCTGGAAACCATAACGTTACACTATAGAAAAACATGTCTTATTCTGTATTTTAGTATTGATTTCCAATTTTGTAAAATTATATATATATATATAACAATAACGACAATTAAATACAACACTTCAATAATATAAAACAATAATAATAAATGATTGTTTTAACATAATATTATTATTTTTTAAAAATGAAAATAATAATTAGTCTTTATAATCTCATGGATTAAACCTTAAGAGCATCAACAGTAAAGCTGCAGTGATTCCGCTGTCAAAACAAAAACATCCAACATCCAGTCAAATAAGCAGCCGCCAATCGCCTTACCTTTTTCTTGACAAGAAAGGATCTCTTCCTCCTTTGGATTTGCTACCTGGGTAATGATGGACGTGTTGTCCATGGAAACGGGATTTTATTCCTCCTCAGTCACTTATGTTTTGATAATTTTCAGCTAGCCTGATGCTAGCGAGCTAGCGGAGTGAGTCCCGATGGCAGACGTACCATACACCGCACACACAATCTTACACCACCGCATCCAAATAAACATACAGCACACACTTCATGATCATGCGGCGACCAAATGCAAGACGAGATACTCCTGTCAGATGACGGCAATCGGCGACATTTCAGCCCTCGTGTGAAATGATGTCTATGGAGATCAGTGACAGAGTGTGTAATAACAAAGAGTCTGAAATCTGCAGCCGCTCTTTCTCTCCCCTTCTCCTTGTGTGTGTGTGTGTGTGTGTGTGTGTGTGTACACGCGCGCACACACACATGATGTGACCGTGTGAAACGACCCTTTAGAGAAATTTACCATGGTAACCGTAGTTACTACAGTCACTTTTACTTGATATCAGCCACACTGTCAAAAAAGTGGGGTAAACGAGAAATAACACACAAAAGTTTGTGTACACTTAACACAAGGAAACAAACAAGAATTATTGTTTTTGCTTGTTGCATATCTTATAAAAGACCAATAGGCTACACACCTAATGTTGAACCCAAATCAATGTCATGAATCCAGTATAGATGTATAAACTGAACAAATAACATTTTATACACGTTGTTGTTTTCTAATTTATTTCTGACTGTTTTTTGTTAAGGTTATATTCAAATAGCAGCATGACTATTTATAGAATATTTATATGTATTAACAAAGTGTCAAGGCAAGAAAAAAATCTGTATGCCGCTCATCTATAGTGATCTGTATCACAGGTCAAGCTAAGTTTATTAATGTTTTTTAACTGGTCTGATTTTCATAAAATATGTATTCTAGCTTACAGCACTTTTAAAACTAGTTTGTTTGCTCTCACTTTAGACATTATTGCAGCATATTATCTCACATTCATTATGGCATTTCAAACCTTTTTCAGACATAATAACCAGAAAACTATAAGCTATGAAACATCAGATTTAAAAGATCTAAAAAAAAAAGATGCAGAAAATTATCAATTCTATACATAAAGCACAATAATCTGTGGTTTAAAAAGGAAATGATTTTGCTGAGACTCTAAGAGAAATTGCAGTGATTTCAGAAATGCTTTAATGACAGGGCGAGAGGTGGGAGGGTTACTGAATATTTTATGACGGTGGGGGTTTGATCTTAATGTTTAATAAGGCAGTCTGATGCAACCTTCACGTCAGCTAGTTTTGCAGCCTTTTTACACTTTATTAAATTTTTGTATTAATACGTTTTTAATATTAATAATTTTAAAATATAAACAATGTAGCTAAATAAACAAATAATGTCAACAGGCTATTAAAATATACAATGTTTAGTGCTTGTTGAGTTTCTAAATTAATTTGGATTTTTGAAAAACGAATCAAACTTGTTCTATTTAACTCATAAGAAAACATTAAAAAAAAGGCTACTGCAGAATATTCTTTTGGAAATCGAAGTCTAGCCTATATAACTAATGGATGACGTTTATAAAAAATATATACAGAGTATAGAAATTATAGTGTTTGCTTTGTGGCAAATGGCTTGAATAAATAGATTTAAGTACTATGTATTGTTATTCCACAGTTGTTCCAATTGAGTCACTATTTAAACGTGTGCCTATACTGACATCTTGTGACCGAACAGTAAATTGTTTCCTGAGTAATTCGTTTCAGATTGAGTTTAACTCCTGGAGTCCTGTGATTGGAGGAGATGATGGCTGAACTGGAGTCAGTTTTATTCATTTTGACAGTGTGACAAATGAAGAATATCCAAACAAGTAAAACAAGTGTTTGTTTTAGTAAACAATTGCAGAGGAGAGGAGATATTATATTATATTATATTAATTAATATTATTAGTAATTAATATTATATAGTATTATTTGTACTCATACAATATATAAATTGTATTAAATCATCATATTTATGAGTAAATTCTCTTCTCTATATATACTCCAAAGAGTCTTCCTGAGGTAGTGTTGTTGTTGTTGTAGGCTACTGATGAATTATTGTTGTTGTTGGGGTAGGGGTAATCTAGACCTGGCCAAAAATTGAGAAATTACACTTCCCATTAATGCATAATGTGTGTAAAATGTGCATGTAGACAATGTGAAAACAAGCTTTTAAAAAAAAACAATCAATGGCCCATGCATCTATTGATCTCACTATAGTGAACAAAAGTCAATGACAACCATGAAATTACTGTTTGTAAAAAACGAGGAATGATTATATCCTTGTTTTGAAGTTATATCGTGTTGCCTTATCGTGTGTTTTCTTTAATTTCTTAAATATCTTGCAATGAATGTTTTACTATTCTGTGTATTGTTTTTTTTCTTTCACAAGGTGTTGAGTTCATTGAGTAGGCCTACTATTTTAAATTATTTACTATTAATTATACTTTGTCATGTATAAGTAAATATGTATTTATTTAAAGCAGGACTGAAGTGATTTTTACTTCGTTCTTTTATTATTAGGCCTACTTTGCACTTGTTTTATTTCGATTTCTGCACTAAGCAGAAGACTGAGAGGTTGTGGCGAATCTGCCATTTTTAATTTAAACTAATCCGATTGTACAAAAGAAATGGCGAAAGTATCGAACTGAATCGCCGCCGGCACTTACTCATTTCTGGGGATTTCATCATTCAGTTCCGCGGTGTGGTTGCTCCTCCTCTCGGTCCATGCTGTCTCTGCGTAGCGCAACATCAGCACTCCTCCTCAGGACCGGTACACAGATTGCCACCGTCCGCGCTGTTCCGAGGGTCCGATCCAGTCCCATACGCCTGTGTGCTTCCCCTCCGATCAGAGCGCTCTCACTGTCGGGCTGTTTGTGTAAGAAGAAGAAGAGAAGCGCGTGGCTGGAGATGACGGAAGGGCAGAATATGGGTGGCAATATTGAAGAGGTTCTGGCTCCCTTGAGGGTGGCAGTGAAGGAACAGGTAATGGAAGACAATAACAAGCATATGTAATATGCTGCGTTATTATCTCACATAGTCATTCATGGCATTAAACACGTATTTGCTCTTTATTCGAGGTGGAACCACCATTTAGGAATCAAATGCGGCCCTTTATATTAGTCAAAATGGTTAAAATGGCTTGTTATGGAAAACGACATAATGCCTTTTTGCATACAGTGATATTGCAGTAAGTGTATTACAATGTGGTGGCTTTATTTTGGGTTTATACTGCTGGATGATTCGGTCTGTCAGTGCCACGTTTGAGATGACCAATTCTGCAACAGAGACCAATGGAGACTGAGGGTGGAGAAAAACACAGACAGTTAAAACGAAACTCAGCATATTTATGGGGAAATGTTGATGGATGCATATGTGTTCTAATATCCAGTAATTATAATAATAAACTAAGCTGTTTATTTTTCCACATAGGGTGATCTTGTGCGCAAGTTGAAGGCAGAAAACGCTCCTGATGTAGATGTCAATAAGGCCGTAGCAGAACTTAAAGCTCGCAAGAGGATCCTTGAGGCCAAGGTGAGACATGTTATTCTGTCAGTTATGCTCCTTAAAATAACATTGGGATGCTGTTAAATATGAAGTGTTTAAGATGCATTGATAGATCCCAGGTTATCATTTGTTTCTATTGTTAATATTGTGAAATATTGGAAAGATAATGGTTTACTTTAAAATATAATTTATTTCTGTGATGCAAAGCTGAATTTTCATCAGCCATTACTCCAGTCTTCAGTGTCACATGATCCTTCAGAAATCATTCTGATATGCTTATTTGATTCTTTTTTCAGGATTCATAGATTCAGGAAAGTTAAAAAGAACAGCATTTATTCAAAATAGTAATCTTTTATAACAATATACATTTTTATTATCACTTTTTTATCAATTTAACACATCCTTGTTGAATAAAAATATAAATTTCTTTGAAAAAAAGAAAGAGAAAAATTACTCACCCCAAACTTTTGAATGGTAGTGTAGTGATTTAAATTTTTTAATAAATTGTTCTTTTTTTTTTCTTTTTTTTTTCTTTTTATTCATCAAAAATTCCTGTAAAAAGCTTCACAGGTTATATAAAAAATATAAAGCAGCAACTGTTTCCAACATTGATAATAAATCAGCATATTATAATGATTTCTGAAGGATCATGTGACATAGGAGATTGGAGTAATAAGTGATAAATTCAGCTTTGCATCACAGAAATAAATTATATTTAAAGCATATTAAAATACTTTGAATAAAATAAAATCATTTTAAATTGTACATATATCACAATATTTTTTTGTGTATTTTTTTATCAAATAAATGCAAGCTAGATGAACACAAGAGACTTGTTTGTAATATTTCCAAACATTCTACCGGTACTATATATAATCGATGTCAATAAATGAAATAAATTATTTTAAGTTTTTATTTTTCTGAAATGTGTCCGTTTGGTTTTTCAGTGGCATTGCATACGTTGTAATTATTAAATGTGCTAAAGTTCTGATATTATCTTTATTTCATATATATATATATATATATATATATATATATATATATATATATATATATATATATATATATATATATACAGTGAGGAAAATAAGTATTTCATTTATTATTACTATTTTGCAAGTTCTCCCACTTAGAAATCATGGAGGGGTCTGAAATTGTCATCGTAGGTGCATGTCCACTGTGAGAGACATAATCTTTAAAAAAAAAATCCAGAAATCACAATGTATGCTATTTTTAACTATTTATTTGTATGATACAGCTGCAAATAAGTATTTGAACACCTGAGAAAATCAATGTTAATGTTTGGTACAGTAGCGTTTGTTTGCAATTACAGAGGTCAGTCGTTTCCTGTAGTTTTTCACCAGGTTTGCACACACTGCAGGAGGGATTTTGGCCCACTCCTCCACACAGATCTTCTCTAGATCAGTCAGGTTTCTGGCCTGTTGCTGAGAAACACGGAGTTTGAGCTCCCTCCAAAGATTCTCTATTGGGTTTAGGTCTGGAGACTGGCTAGGCCACGCCAGAACCTTGATATGCTTCTTACAGAGCCACTCCTTGGTTATCCTGGCTGTGTGCTTCGGGTCATTGTCATGTTGGAAGACCCAGCCTCGACCCATCTTCAATGCTCTAACTGAGGGAAGGAGTTTGTTCCCCAAAATATCACAATACATGGCCCCGGTCATCCTCTCCTTAATACAGTGCAGTCGCCCTGTCCCTTGTGCAGAAAAACACCCCCAAAGCATGATGCTACCACCCCCATGCTAGGGATGGTGTTCTTGGGATGGTACTCATCATTCTTCTTCCTCCAAACACATTTAGTGGAATTATGACCATAAAGTTCTATTTTGGTCTCATCTGACCACATGACTTTCTCCCATGACTCCTCTGGATCATCCAAATGGTCATTGGCAAACTTAAGACGGGCTTGGACATGTGCTGGTTTAAGCAGGGGAACCTTCCGTGCCATGCATGATTTCAAACCATGACGTCTTAGTGTATTACCAACAGTAACCTTGGAAACGGTGGTCCCAGCTCTTTTCAGGTCATTGACCAGCTCCTCCCGTGTAGTTCTGGGCTGATTTCTCACCTTTCTTAGGATCATTGAGACCCCACGAGGTGAGATCTTGCATGGAGCCCCAGTCCGAGGGAGATTGACAGTCATGTTTAGTTTCTTCCATTTTCTAATGATTGCTCCAACAGTGGACCTTTTTTCACCAAGCTGCTTGGCAATTTCCCCGTAGCCCTTTCCAGCCTTGTGGAGGTGTACAATTTTGTCTCTAGTGTCTTTGGACAGCTCTTTGGTCTTGGCCATGTTAGTAGTTGGATTCTTACTGATTGTATGGGGTGGACAGGTGTCTTTATGCAGCTAACGACCTCAAACAGGTGCATCTAATTTAGGATAATAAATGGAGTGGAGGTGGACATTTTAAAGGCAGACTAACAGGTCTTTGAGGGTCAGAATTCTAGCTGATAGACAGGTGTTCAAATACTTATTTGCAGCTGTATCATACAAATAAATAGTTAATTTCTGGATTTATTTTTTAGATTATGTCTCTCACAGTGGACATGCACCTACGATGACAATTTCAGACCCCTCCATGATTTCTAAGTGGGAGAACTTGCAAAATAGCAGGGTGTTCAAATACTTATTTTCCTCACTGTATATATATATTTGATTTGATATTTGATATATTTGATTACTTAATTTGCAGTGCTTCATGGGAGTGGGCAGGCACTAAAGTGTTCTTTTAATGCAATGTGCTTGTTTTGATTCTCTGATTGGTGAAGATTTCTTAGCAGAATAATGGTTTTTTTTCACCAGGAATTACACTGTTAAACACAATTATTTAAAAAAATATGTGAACAGATGGCATCAAAAAGCATATATTATAGATTAACAACCTTGTAGCTCTCAATATATCTTTAATGTTTTATACAGTAAGTTATTGTTAAAAATAAATTCCCCTAAAGACAGGGACACACCAAACTGATGCCAAAGAACTAACGCTGATGAAAGCCGACTGTGTTGTCAACTGTCTGTTTGATATATTCGTCTATACTGGCAATTCAAAAAGGAAAAGTGAAACTAAGACTCCAGGTATACAAACCATTAACAAAGCAGCGCTTGCTTACCGTATTGAATATCAATCACGTTGATCGCATCCCTTATTGTTGCTCAGGTAAGATGACGTAAAGTTATAACAGCCTTCTGTCTGTTCAGTTTTGACTTACTTGCTCGCTTTCATCACTTTTGCTCTTATTCTCATGCACTGTCTCGTTCACTTAGCTGAACAGCCAATCAGAGTTCTCTCTCTCACCGATAGCCCAACATCGGTTCTACATGTTGAATCTGCCCAAAAAAAACGGAACACACCGGAAAAACTTATTCAGCTGACGCTCAAAAACGCTTGGTGTGTCCCTGGCATAAGGATACAATTAATGGGATTTTTACCTTTGGAACCTGACTTTTGCACCCTCCTGTCTGAACCTCTTTACTGGTTCAACCAATAGTGTGAGTTCGGGGGTGGGACAGTCTGTTTGACCGACCAAAGGTGGGTGGGTATAGTGTTCTGAAAACCACCATTATTTTTGCAGCTCCGTTTGATAACATATTACACTCTTTATTAATCAGACTGGTAGCTTGAATACGTGCTTTTTAGTTAATTTGGTTTTGTATGTTTTATCCTCATTATTTACAAAGTCAATAATTTGACTCTTTTTCCATTTTACAGGAGCTTGCCTTACAGCCCAAAGATGACATTGTGGATCGAACCAAGATGGAAGACACTTTAAAAAGACGTTTCTTTTACGATCAGGCATTTGCTATCTATGGCGGTGAGCATTTTCAGTGTTTACAATATTCCTCCATATATAAGTATTTTAATACCTTCATTACTAGTAAAATAACTATGATTGGCTTAGTTATTGTCACCTCATTGCTTGTTTTTGTGTGTGAGAAAGGTGTGAGTGGGCTGTATGACTTTGGGCCCGTCGGATGTGCGCTGAAGAACAATATCCTCCAGGTCTGGAGGCAACACTTCATCCAGGAGGAGCAGATTCTGGAGATCGACTGCACCATGCTTACACCAGAACCCGTTCTCAAGTGAGCATTCAGCTGTCTGTTCACCTTTAATCTGTAATTCAATCTGTTAATTAATCCGTAGCCATGGCATCAACTCTAGAACTCTTATTCAGTGCTTTTGTTGCATTTCAGGACATCAGGACATGTGGATAAATTTGCAGACTACATGGTCAAGGATGTCAAGAACGGAGAGTGTTTCCGTGCCGACCACCTCCTTAAAGGTTTGTCATTGTTTCTTATATAAATAACTGCTCCAGTGGTACTGTATGTGTTGACCTCTATGAGACAGTCAGGCTCTGGTCAGCTCTGTTGTCCACTGATCTGGTTGCTGTTCAGGGGTAAAAGAAAACAATAGGATCTGTAAGAATCACAAAGGTTTTATCAGGGGACCAGTCTGTCTCCATAATCTGTAGACCACCAACCTGACTGAAATGAATAAGTGCCAAAGCACTCATAGTGGTATAACTTTTGTTTGTCCATCAAAAAGCTCTATTATGAAAATACCTCTTGCTCTAATACCAATTGTAACTGATGAACAAATGTGTAATGTTTCAGGGTGATATCAAATAGTCTATTAGCTTTAAATGGTTTCAGTAGGAAATTCAATAGAAGTTTTATTTTGTATAACATTTATTTCGATTTTTCTTTTATTGGGAATGTACATTAACAGTAATAGTAATACGTTCCTGTATTAAAATTAAATAAATACCACTACTAATAATAATGCATACCATGTCTTTTTCTTTTTAGCTCATCTACAGAAATTAATGAGTGACAAAAAATGTACGGCAGATAAGAAAAATGAGATGGAGAGTGTCATCACTCAGGTATGTCTCACTTGGGCATGTTTTAATAATCGTTCTAACTCTATTAGGGGTGGGAATCTTAAGGCACTTAACAATTAGATCCGATTCCGATTCTGGGAGTAATGATCCGATTCCCAAAACGATTCTTAACATACATTTTTGGTAACCAATTATCCTGCTGTGCAAATACATGAACTTTACATTTTAACCAAAATTGGAGCTAATATGTGTTTTGTTTTTAGTTCGAATATCTGTTTGACAGTTTTGCAATATAAAAAATAGCGACTGCAGCAAAGCGTTTGTGCAAAACTGCAGAAAAACTGCATAAAACGTGCGTGTGTTTAACCCTCTCACCGGGAAAAGTTTCCCCACGGGTGCGATGCCCCTGAGCAGGTCGTAGTTTGTCCATTTTATCTTAAACTAAGCCAATTCACCAGCATACGAACGTTCGCCTATCAACAGGTTTTTCAGTTTGGCCGGTGACCGTGCGCGCGCGCCCAGTGGTGAAGTGGCCATTTGAATTGAACACAGAATCGATTCGGAATCGTTGGATAACGAATCGCGATGCATCGATGCAGCGACCTTTTCTCCCACCCCTAAACTCTATATGAATAGGGAAGTCCACACCACAACAGCTTTTTTTTAGCTGATGAACGATGCAAACATTGACAGCCAATCAGAATCCACCCAATTTTAGACCTTAACCATTGAAAGCAGCAGCTGTCAAAACTGCAGCGCATGCTTATAATAAACAAAACATTATCGTCCGTTGGTGTGGATGCTAATACAGTTATCATTATAATTAACATTCTTGGTGTGAACGGGCCCTTAATTTTTTTGGGGGGGTAATCATTTGGGGCCAGTTTTCTAAAAGTAATCTGATCGGATTAGATCAAATCTTGAAAATGGGTTGTTCAAAAGAAAAAAAAAGGATTCTGAAATCAGATTAGATCACAAAATCTAATCTTTTGATCTGGACCAAATTATCAGTTTGTGTTGTTCAAACTTTTTAGTAAGATTGGGATACCTTTTATCCAAATAATCAGGATTTTGTTCCAGAAGGGTGGATTTCAGGAACAAAAAGTCCTTGTTTATTTGATGTATTGATTAGTTGTTTTTTTTCCCAGATGGATAACTACACTCAGCAGGAATTGGCAGATTTGTTTGTGCAATACAAAGTCAAGTCTCCCATTACAGGAAACGACCTCACACCTCCCATCTCCTTCAACCTGATGTTCCAGACCTCCATTGGGCCTGGGGGCAACATGCAAGGGTATGTTGGACACCACCAGACCGCACGCTATAATTTTAAAATATCCAAAGTATGAAGACTGATGCATTGCTCTTGGGGCTACATTATTTCCTCAGCTATTTAAGGCCAGAAACCGCTCAGGGAATCTTCCTCAACTTCAAACGTCTTTTGGAGTTTAACCAGGGGAAGCTGCCATTCGCTGCCGCCCAGATCGGAAACTCCTTCAGGAATGAGATCTCTCCTCGCTCTGGCTTGATTCGTGTCAGGTGCGGCTTATGATTTTTCTTTTGAACATGACTCTCTTTGGTTGTTTGGGTGTCACACAGAAGTGTTTCCATTAGGATTTCAAATGTACTGAAGTGATGTTTCCCTCCATAGAGAGTTTACCATGGCTGAGATCGAGCACTTTGTAGACCCGACTGAGAAGGTTCATTCCAAGTTCTCTAATGTTGCTGATCTGGACATCATTCTTTACTCCTCCAAAGCACAGACTAGTGGGCAATCTGCCCAGATAATGAGGCTGGGTGATGCTGTGGAGCAGGTTAGTCGAGATCTGATTCTTGATGCATTGATTATAATAATCAGTTTGGTTTTTCTAATAAACTTTTGTACTGTGTAGGGCATCATCAACAACTCCGTGTTGGGCTACTTCATTGGAAGGATCTACCTTTATCTGGTCAAAGTGGGTGTGGCGAAAGACAAGCTTCGTTTCCGTCAGCATATGGACAATGAGATGGCCCACTATGCTTGTGACTGCTGGGACGCTGAGACCAAAACCTCCTATGTACGTTCAGTGTTTACTCAAGAAACTTTTGTGCAATTCGAATAAGTGTTTAATTGTGTGTTTGTTTGTGCTGTTTTTCAGGGGTGGATTGAGATTGTGGGCTGTGCTGATCGCTCGTGTTATGATCTTCTGTGCCACGCACGGGCCACCAAAGTCCCTCTGGTTGCTGAGAAACCCTTGAAGGAACCCATATCCTTCAACTTCCTCCATTACTTAAGCAATTGCAACTGTCAAAGCATTTGAATGGGTGTGTCTCCGCACAGAATTTTAGTTCTGTTTGTCTTCAGTCACCTTCCTTAACTGCTTCACACAAAGTTGTAAATGTTGTCCAGTTCGAGCCCAACAAAGGAGCCATCGGCAAAGCATACAAGAAGGATGCCAAGTTCGCCATGGAGTACCTGGCCATCTGTGATGAATGCTATATCACCGAACAGGAGAAACTCCTCAACGAGACTGGGTGAGCGTCATCGAGATCAAGAGTATTTCAAATTTTGGTTACACTTTATTTTAAGATGATGTAGTTACATTGTACTCACTCAAATATGTACAGGGTAATATTAACTAACTACATGTACTTACTATAGAGTTACGGTTAGGGTTTGGTTTAGTTACTTGTAATTACTGTTATTACAATATTATTACTATAAGAAGTACATGTAGTATCATTAAACTACGTTACCAACATTTGTAATGTCAATTACACCCAAAAATGAAGATTCACAATATAAAGGCAGTTTTATTTGATTAAAGTGACAGTAAAATTGTGAAATATTATTACAATTTAAAATAACTCTTTTCTAATTGAATATATTATAAAATTGTATTTACTTCTAATGGCAAAATTTTTACAGCTTCATTACTGCAGTCTTCAGTGTCACATGATCCTTCAGAAATCATTCTAATATTCTGATTTAGTGCTCAGTAACATAAGCTACTTCATATTTTTTCATGAATAGAAAGTAAAAGAAAACGGCATTTATTTGAAATAAAGACATTTATAAAGTTACAAAATACATATCACTTTTGATCAATTTAATACATCCTAATAAAATGATTAATTCCTTAAATCATTAATGACCCCAAACTTTTGAATGGTAATGCATAATGCATTGTTAATCATAAATAATTAAGCGATCATAAAATAATAATTGGCTTTTATTTGTCTTAGTCCTAAGTCAGAACAAATTATGGAAATATTGTTTGCAAAAATAGTACGTTAGCAGTTTTTGCCTGTCCAATATTAGAATACAAGTAAAAAAAAAATTTATTTGATCATTTTGAATTACATGCAGTCAAATTCTTATTGACCGTTTAAATATGTCCCATCCAGCTTCTTTTTTCAGTAGGTAATTGATGTCATAGTTTTTTAAACCAATAAACTGCTAAAATAGTGCCCACTAATATTAATCTGTCCATTCATTGGTTTCCTCTGTCACTGCAGTGAGTTCACCATTGAGACGGAGGGCAAGACTTTCAAACTCACCAAGGACATGGTTAATGTCAAGAGGTTCCAGAAGACCCTGCATGGTAAAAGGAACTAACATTATGTCAGCGTAAGAGTATGTAAAAGACGTTAAATTTAAATTACATCATCTGCTTCACAGTTGAGGAGGTTGTTCCTAATGTAATCGAACCCTCCTTCGGCATTGGAAGAATCATGTACTCCATCTTTGAGCACACGTTCCGTATCAGAGAGGGAGACGAACAGAGAACGGTAAACACATTGTGCTTTAATATTCTGTAATTAATATATTTGTCTTGCTTTATTTATGAACTTTGCTGCTTTCCCTATTCAGTATTTCAGCTTCCCTGCAACTGTTGCACCATACAAATGCTCCGTCCTTCCATTGAGCCAAAATCAGGAATTTACGCCGTTCGTTCGAGAATTATGTGAGCAGTAACATCTCTACTTTATTTATGAAAATCCATCAATGATATCGAAATAATATTTGTGTAATAATTAATGCTTTGCTTCGCTCTACAGCTGACGCCCTGACCAGGAATGGTGTCTCCCACAAGGTGGATGATTCCTCAGGATCTATTGGTAGACGCTATGCCAGAACAGACGAGATTGGTGTTGCATTCGGTATCACCATCGATTTCGACACCGTTAATAAGACGCCCCACACGGCCACTCTGAGAGACCGTGACTCCATGAGGCAGATCAGGGCTGAGGTAAAGCAGTTGCTCATATTTGTGTCTTCATTTCATTTGAGTGAGCGAGAGCGAGTGTGTTGACTCTTTTGCTGACATGTACAACCTGTTTATTTACAGGTTAGCGAGTTGCCCGAAATCATTCGTGACCTGGCCAATGGTGCCATCACATGGGCGGAAGTGGAGAGCAAGTACCCGATCTTTGAAGGCCAGGAGACCAGCAAAAAGGAAACAGTGGAGGAGTAGACTTTCTATCCGTCTATCTCATCTGCCTTTTCCCTGGAGGCAGTCACAGACATTTTTACATCTGCATTCATAGGATCAAATGTATGGCAATTATAACGTACAACCAATCAATGTGCACCAGATGTTCCACACAGCTGGAACCGCTGTAATCAAGTACTCCTTTAACTCAAGGAAGCTCTGTAAGGACCTAAGGAGGAAAATTAGGTTACTGTACTAGTAAAAGGATTTCACCATTCCTGTTTTTGGGTTGATAAATGAAGACATGAATCTTGCATATGGTCAAATAAATCAAACCAGCACTTTCTGGACCTATAAGAGTGTGTTTGGTAATTTTTTTTTATCAAGTATGTGTTCAGCGAAAGATGCACTGAATTTGTTGGCCACATGGGGGCGTCACAACTGGTAGTTGATTTTGGATGACTAAAAGTCTGCTCGTTGTCCAACACAATATTTAAAGGCTCCCTGATAAGTATAGACTATTATGGGCTTGTTTTTATAACTGGGAGTATTGATACTGTGAACTGTGATTCATTTAGTGACTTCATACGTTTTCTGAACTATACATTTTTCAGTTAATATATTTTTATTATAAATAAAATCAGTTTTTTTATTGAGACTACTTTAATTAAACTAAGTAAATTTATATTAATTGAAGTGCTTTTTCTTCATGTTGAGCCCCCCTAGTAAGCCCTTGGTTGAGAACCACTATTTAATGGTTCTAGTTTGTAATGTTTCTCAGGCCAAAGCTTGGTGATGTGGATATGTTAACATGTGACATTGTTCTGCTTACAAACGAAACTGCCGATCTGTCAGGACTCGCTAAATCGAATCATTATGGCTAAATCTGGTATTTCAGGTATCTTTAATATAATAAACATAGACAGTGGCTTCATTTAGAACTAGGTAAGATGAGCTAAGATGAACATGATTTATTCTTGAATGGGATGGTGTTTATTTAGGTTTGAAGATAGAAATGTTGCTCCAGCCTAAATTGTCAACCAAATATGATCATCCAAAAACATCCTTGACCCTGATAGAAACAGGTGTGGAAGTGTGTGACTGCCAGCGCTCCTGGCTTTTCTTGAAGGCTGCTAAACAAGTAATGGCCTAAAATACATTCAAGTTATATTAAGGAACTTTAACAGTGCTCTGTGTTAGCAAAGAACTCTTTAATAATGTGCTGAATTCTGACCAATGTAGGTTCATGCGAGTCGCTTACACAAGTAGTATAGCAGGAGTTGACATTAACTTTTTTGCTCACCAGCCACTGTGGCTAGTGGTTTTCCAAAGTTACTAGCCACTCAGCATTTTCACTGGCCACAATGTTTTCCCATGGGGAAAAACTGCCATATAGATATTTTTTTGGCAGCAGGTATATTAGGCTGCTGTCACTTTAAGAAGTGCCATTATACTGTTACACATGCAAAACAAAAAAAACACCTGTGTTTACGTTAGGTTTACGTGAATACTTACCAAGACCGGTGTAGTGACTGACTAATATAATTCGTATATCATAATCATTAACTGACAGTTTGGGGAGACCGATTTCGAGGGAGGACCCGATTTGTCTTGACACTGGCATTTTGACATTATTTTGTGTGTATTTGACTGTTAAAGCGCTATAAGCAGCAAAAAATAACTCCATTGAGTACTGAGATGCAGCTTTATGCTCGCGCACTTGTGAGCACAAAATCTGCGCGAATGAGTCCAATTATGCGCAATACGCGCAATCCTAATCCCTGTAACACCAACAATATTCATCTGGAGCAAATGAAACACGTGAGTGAGGGGAGGCGGGTTTGTGTGTCACTCGCTGTCAGAGGGATGAGAGAGCGAGAAAGCGCAGCTGCTATTCTGCAGAAAATGAGTTCAGTATCTATATGTATCGAAAAAAACGATATATTTGACAACACAATGCACTTAGTTTATTATTTCAGATACTCTGAGTCATCAGAGTTTACTCAGAGTTTACTTTAGGCAGAATGGGCTACTACCATTACCTAACATGCATAATCTAGTTGACCCCTGACCTGACCTATGGGAAACCGGTGATTTCAGTCTTAAAAGCAAAACTGCTATTGATATTGCACACCCATGCTTCTCGAATAAAGCTTTATGTTTTATGTATTTATTGTATATTTATATAAATGTTTCATGGCCTATAATGTTTGTTCTTATTTTTAATATTTCCCTTTTTTAATTGTGCATATATATTCACATGTTACTATTTCTAACCCATCATCTATCTCTTATGTAGGACGTTCAGTATTCAAGCAATGAAGGCCCAGGCCTGTTTCTATTGATACAACATGGCACAATGGGTCCGCCCCCTATGGGCTGCTTCAGATGAATATAAATACATCTCCTGTTCACCTTTAACTGTCCGCAACTGCCCAACAGGCAGTTTGTGCGCCCAACTAACACCTTGTAGAAACAGAGAGGATGCATTAGACTATTATTTTGCTGATCTTTTCTATACATTTTTGTGATTATTTTAAGTTCAAGTGGATTTTTCAGTATTTCAAAGGCCTGTTACGGTGGCATTGCTGTGCTCAAGGTTAGTACAATAGGTGTTTCTAAAATCAGCTTGGCACCTATGCAGCGCATGACCCGCTAACATTAACCAAGTCAAACAGCAGAAAAGAGTTGAACTAATAAGCTGCTAATTTACTCGCATGGTTATTCAGATGAAATCTCACAATAACAACCATCACAACAAAGCAGACCTTGTTATTTTGAGTTCATACCTTTAAATTATTAGAAGATAAATAGACAAAAGAATCATCTGCAGGTTAGAAAAGAAAGCATTTGGCTGTAATGTAAAAGTGATGCTTCAGTCAATACAATGAGAGCAGAAAATAGTTCAGCTAAAAATAGCAGGAGCTCACATAGTGTAGATGCTTCCTGCTCACACAATTCAAATCATTGGAAACTTCTGCCCTGCCCAGAAAGATCAAATTGTTTTTGGTTTTATTTATTTATTTTTTATACATATAACTGGTTACACTTCATTTCAATAGTCCACTTACGACATTGTATTAACTATAAGTAACTTTGCAACTACATATCAACTACCAGTCGGAGTAAAAGTAGACTGCCTGCTTAATATCTGCTAACGCTTTATTTTGATACTCCCCAACAGACTATAAGTATCTTTGCAAGCAAGTCAACTTATTCCACTAACCTTAGTAGATTTCTACGAACCTTGTAGTATTCTACTAACCCTAACAGCCTAGTACTCTACTAGTACTTGTATCTAGTTGACATGTACAGTAGTTGCAAAGTTATTTATAGTTAGTAGTGAAATCTATAATTCTTATTGTAATGACTGATGCAATATATATAGACTTTTATGCATTTACAGATTTACAATCATTCACAGCATACATTTTATCAATTCATTGGCTCCCTTGGAAGTGAACCCATGACCTTGCTATTGCTAACTGCATGTTCTACAAGTTGAGCTACAGTAACACTACAATATTGCTTTCATCCCATAGTAGATTACCAATTACCAAGTTATATTTATAGTAGGATCTTGAGCGCTCATTGGCTGTCTTGGTTGGAAATATTTTAATGGCCAAATTCGACACCAGATTTGCTTGCTCATTCTAACTGCACCTTTCCAATAAACTCCCTTAGGTTGTCCTGTGCACAATGGGGGTCAAAGCAGCTCTTCCGAGGTACGAGCTCTACTTGTATAATGTAGTGCTGGGTATGGCAATGCTCTGGGCTGCCAGATGGATATTTGACGTGTCCAGCTGTAAGTATGAATTAACCTAAAATGATGTCACTGTACGAATAAAGTTTCTGGAGTGGTTTCTGTGAGGCTTTTACCATTTTACTGTAACATCCACCTGAGCTTCTTTTCTCACTCATAAATGCACATACAACCAGTAGAGCACAGAAATAGCACTACTGTATATTGTATGAGGAAAAAGACAGCACAACTATCCGCTTGCCTCAGAAAGCTATGCAAAGTACGCAGCAGGGATCATATGTCAGTATTAATACACCAAGAGACTGAACAGAGAAAGAGAAAAGTATTATTGTGCATGGGTTTATGATAAAAACTACCACATTTGCATTCAATATACAGTAATAACATCATTGAATATGCCGTTTCTTTGCATTTGTATAATATATACATCTATAAGTCATAGCTTTTGCAGAATTAAATGACTGAAAGATAGTATTGTTTATGACAAAAACTATCAAATGTGCATTAAATATACAGTAATATACACTATATTGCCAAAAGTATTGGGACACCCCTCCAAATCATTGAATTCAGGTGTTCCAATCACTTCCATAAAGGAAATACAGGTGTATAAAATCAAGCACCTAGACATGCAGACGCTTCTACAAACATTTGTGAAAGAATGGGTCGCTCTCAGGAGCTCAGTGAATTCAAGCGTGGTACCATGATAGATTGCCAACTGTGCAATGTTTCCTCACTACTAAATATTCCACGTCAACTGTTAGTGGTATTATAACAAAGTGGAAGCAATTGGGAACATCAGCAACTTGTAAAAATCACAGAGCGGGGTCAGCGCATGCTAAGGCACAATGCCCAGAAGTCGCCAACTTTCTGTCAATAGCTACAGACCTCCAAACTTCATGTGGCCTTCAGATTAGCTCAAGAACAGTGCGTAGAGAGCTTCATGGAATGGGTTTCCATGGTCGAGCAGGTACATCCAAGCCTTGCATCACCAAGTACAATGCAAAGTGTCGGATGCAGAGGTGTAAAGCACGCCGTCACTGGACTCTAGAGCAGTGGAGACGTCTTCTCTGGAGTGACTAATCACACTTCTCTGTCTCTCTGAAGGACGAGTCTGGGTTTGGCGGTTGCCAGGAGAACGGTACTTGCTTGACTGCATTGTGCCAAGTGTAAAGTTTGGTGGAGGGGGGATTATGGTGTGGGGTTGTTTTTCAGGGGTTGGGCTTGGCTCCTTAGTTCCAGTGAAAGGAGCTCTTAATGCTTCAGCCTACCAAGACATTTTGCACAATTTCATGCTCCCAACTTTGTGGGAACAGTTTATATATATACATGCATACACACACACATATATACAAACAAACTTTTATGTTAGATGCGATTAATCAAGATGAATAAACAGTTTTTTGCATCCATGTAATATATACATAATCAAAGCTTTGACATTTTTAAATGACTTAAATATCCATATTTGATCATATTTAGTAACAAAAAGATCATCAAATTACTTTATGATTCTTTATTCAGCAAATTCCAACAGAAAAACCTTCAAAACCAGTGTTCGGCCAGGATGGTACTACTCTGGCAGAAAAATGGTGAGATTTTGTTTGTATAATTTCATACTGGATCTAAATAAAATTGTGAATGTCGACTCTGATTAATCCATGTCACACTGCAGGATACAGCTGACGTCGAGTGGATGATGTGGTTTTCCACGTTCCGAGAGCATATCATCTTTGCTCTCTCAGGTCATGTGATCTTTGGCAAGATCTGCTCCTTGCTGGCTCCGCAGGTGGCTCTTGAAAGTCCAGACACATCTATCTTACATGTGACACTAATGACTAAAGATATCACTCCTTCTGTCCTCCTAAGAAGCTCATTCCCTAATTTTTTCCCCATCCCACAGTACAGATCTCTGGTGTTCATGGTGTATGGTATGCTGGCGGTTTTCAGCAGCATGGGCTGGGCTTACGTCATGCTCATCCTGTCTCACTGCGTCCTGCTCTATAGCATCTCTCTGGTCAAGCTCAGGTGGCTCTGCTTTGTTGCTGGACTCACTACACTGTCTACTTTCAAAATGGAGCCCTTCATTTCCTGGCAGGTTTGTCACTGACACTGTGAAAATATAAAAAGTGCTACATATAGTGCTATATATCGCCATTTGGTATTATTGTTATTATTATTATTAAAATGGAAATAAATTAAATCTAAATGTGTATGTTGTGAATATAATATGTTAATTATAAATAGTATTTTTAAAATAAACAAAATAAAATAAACAATAAATATTATTATAATCATTAATTATTATTAAAATTGTATAATATTATTATTAAAATTAAAATAAATTAAATCTAAATGTTTATAAATATTATTTTAAAATGAAAACAAATAAAATAAAACTTAACATCAGCTCCAATAATTAATATTACTATTGTATAGTATTATTAAAATTAAATGACATATAAATGTTTATAAATGTTATAAAATTGTAAATTATACATTTTATTAATAAAATAAGCAATTAAAATAAACAATAAATACCATTATTATCATTAAATATTATTACGATTGTATATTATTATTATTATAAGTAAGATAAAAAAATAAATCTAAATGTTTATGAATGTTTTACATTTTTAATTATAAGTTTTATTTAAATAATAAGGAAATAAAATAAAATAAACAATAAATACCATTATTATCCTTAATTATCATTACTATTGTTTATTATTATTAATTATTCAAATGAAAAGAAATTACATTTAAATGTTTATAAATGTTATAAAACATTTTATTATACATGTTATTTAAAAAATAAGCAAAAATAAACAAAAAATACCATTATTATAATTAATTATTATTAAACTATTGTATATTATTAAAATAAATATGAAATCTAAATGTTTATAATGTTATACATTTTTAATTATACATTTTATTAAAAAATGTAATAGCACTAAATAACATTATTATCATTAATTATTATTTATATTGTTTACTATTATTT
This sequence comes from Gobio gobio, assembly GCF_949357685.1. NCBI lineage: Eukaryota > Metazoa > Chordata > Actinopteri > Cypriniformes > Gobionidae > Gobio > Gobio gobio. Next base: position 25,721,288 of record NC_137119.1, read on the forward strand.
TTATTAAAATGGAAAGAAGTGAAATCTAAAGGTTTATTAATGATGACATTAATGATAATATAATAATTATTTATTTGAATAAAAATAATCATTCTTTTTATTTATTGTTATTAAAACAAAATAAACAAATAAAATACAATGAACAATACATGTAATTTCTATCATTTTATTTTGTCGTTCTGTGATTATGATTGTGTTCATTTGAGATGGATCATCTTTCAGGCAGGGTTTGTGACTGGCAATTTTGAGCTCCGTCCTCTTCTGTTCTATGCCGGCTGTGGCTTCACCATCATGCGCTGTATGAGTTTTGCTCTTGAGAACTGTGAGAGAAAAGATGGAAACTACAGCATCCTGGAGCTTCTCAAGTACAACTTTTACCTCCCCTTCTTTTACTTCGGACCCATCATGACATTCGACAAGTTCTACATTCAGGTGTGCAACTAAATTAACCCAAATGAAATGATGGTTTGAATATTTTCCAAATTAATAGTGTTGCCCTTTGACACCCCACCAGGCCAACAACTCTAACCTGACGAGGAAGGACGGGGAGATGTGGAACATTTCCATCCAGGCCCTGCTACACCTGGGGGTTATTATGATAGTGGCAGTCCTCTTTCACTTCATGTACATTCTGACCATTCCTAGTGACATGAAGCTCCTTAAACACATCTCTGACTGGGCCCTCGGTAAGTATGTGTGTGTTAGTATTCAGTTCACTAAATGTTTATCAATGTCCAAAAGACCACTATAGCCTTTCTCTTCTTTCACTATGCAGTTGGGTTGGCCTACTTAAATCTGGTGTATGATTGGGTGAAAGCGGCAGTGATGTTTGGAGTGATAAACTCAGTATCAAGACTGGATCATCTGGACCCTCCCAAACCACCGAAATGCATTACAACGCTTTATGTTTTCTCGGAGACGTGAGCGAGCCCTTATTATTTGTTTGTATAAATTGATACATTCATCATTCTAAAAGTGAAAAACATTCCTTTTTTTTTCTTTACAGACACTTTGATCGAGGAATAAATGACTTTCTATGCAAGTATGATTGACATTGTGACATCTATCAGACTTTTAAGCAACACAATGCATCCAAGCATCAGTATTTTATCAAAGAATGCTGTCATCTCCACAGGTATGTTTATAACTATCTCGGCGGGAAACATGAGAACGTTTTGGACGAGCTGATAGCCTCTCTGTGCACGTTTGGCATCACGGCCCTCTGGCTGGGACCAGGCTGGGTGGTTTTCATCTGGGCTTTCTTAAACTGCTTTGGCCTTAACTTTGAAATGTGGACCGCAAAACTCTTCTCCATGGAACCTTTTATTTCTATTGAGGTAAGTTAAAGAAATATAACCAGTAATAACTTGCTGGTTTTGTAGTCAGGTACTGATGGAAAGTGCTGATGACAATTCTAGTGCTCCAGTGCTCTCTCTAGTGGTTAAATTATTGGTGCTAAAAAGTCCTCTAGTCCTCCCTCTGGTGGTTAAATGTTAAACTACTGGTAATATAAATGATAATCTCATCTATAAATGTTTCCATCCACCCACAGATGGCGGTATCAGATTCTATGTCACGCAGGATCAGGGCTGTGTTTAATACCTTCAACTTCTGGACAATTGTTCTTTACAATGTCATGGCCCTGAACGGTCTTGAATTTGCCAAACTGGTTGCAAAGAGAATGTTCCTTAAAGGTAAAGTACTGAGGTGATACTTGAGCAATTTAAATGCATTTTAAAATCCAAAAGATTTTATATAGGCACTGTAAACCCTAACGCTCAAAAATGTATTGGTTTGAGTAGAGCCAACTCAAATTAAACAAATTAGTTCAAACAAATTAACTTGTATGAGTATGTCGGACTTTCTTTTTCTTTTGAGTTCTCAAAACTGAATTGTTTCATTGTTTTGAGTTATATGAACTTGTCTCTTTTCATTTAGACTTATTTAAATTTACCCGAAATTTATATTCCCCAGCATGCTGTGCCATGACACCCAAAGGGGACAGTAAATGCCAAAATTGAGTGTTATATTACGTTTTTTATTTTGTGTGTGTGTGTGTGTGTGTGTGTGTGCAAGATTAACAAGATTTAGAAGTTTTAATATTTTGTTATGATAGTTTAGAAGAGTTTCTGTTGTGTTTTTTTTTAGGGTTATCATCATGGTGACGAGTAGCATGAGCAGTTTGAGAACAGATATATGTTAAATGTATTATATTGCTGTCCTCGTTCAGCAAATGCTATGCTAATGTTACCAAAGCATTCTGTAACCAATTAGCAAGGTGGAATTTATTGGATTAGCTAGTTAAAGCTAGTCAAGTTTTGCCTGACATCGTCATACTCAGATTCTAGTCAGAATATGAGTCTGATACTGCTCCATTGGGCTGTGATTATGGGGCGTTTCAACCGAACTAGGAAAGACCTCAATTGGATAGACCTACAACCATTCAGATCAATGGAGTAAGTATGTTGAGAAACGCATAGTTGTCAACAGAAGTTGTCAACTAACAGCTGGAAGAAGTAAAACAGGAAGATGAGTGTAAACGATCTTTGCCGGTGTTGTAAAAAGAATTTAAGGATACACAGAGTACTTACCAACACGAACATCATTTTTGAGAGAAATAGTAAATGTGAATGTATATACGAACAAATTCTCCATTTAGTAAACAAATTCAACCCAAGCGCTCTTTGGTGACGTGGATTACGTAACTGTTGATCATCTGTCCATCATTGTATAAAGCCCGCCCTGACAATTTGATTGGTCCGAACAGCTCTGGTTCGAGCATAGTTGCTCCACAACGGATCAAGTCCAGACCGAACTTCCCGACCTCAAATCTTGTAGGCGGGGCTAAATTCGGCTGTCAAGTCAAGTTTCAACTGCTAAAAATTTGAGATTACATTATATTTTTAAGATAAATGTATGAATTAGCTTACTTAAATATTTAAGTTCAGAGCAATTCAAATGTATGATTACAAAATAAAAATCTGCAAGTGATTACCTCAATTTATTTGAGTTATGCCAACTTATTCAGGTTTACAGTGTTCTTGATATTGAAATGCAAGAAATGCATTTGTATATTGTGTTTTTTTTTATTTTATAATTTTTTTTTTGTTGATGTTCTTTTCCTCTTTTTTTCAAAAATGTGATATCCTTAAATCAAACCGTATTTTGTTTGTCAGGTTTCCCCTTCACCACCATCACAGTGATGTTCGTTACCTACTGCTTGATTCAGCTGATTAAGGAAAAGGAAAGAAGACAGGCTTTGATTGACGATCCAGACCCAATCCCTATCTCAATCCCAATCCCCGCTCCAGCCACTGTTCCTGCACCCACTATCACAGATCCCAGCACCACCCAGATGGACGCTTCTGCCACCCAGCCTGTGGACCCAAACAAGCAAAAGGCAGAGTAGAGATTACACATGATGGTTATACTTTTATAAAACCTGAATGGTTTACTTACACATTTTGTGACAATCATAGTCTTGGAATATGAAGAAATAATGTTTTAATAACAGTACTGTAAAGGAAAAAAGCTGCAGTCGATACATTTTACAGATTTTCTCAACATTACAGACTATTTAAATTAGTCACAGTTTTACATTTGCAATAGGAGTTTCAAATAAGTGCTTTGTAGCTAAAAACATAGAGAATGGATTTTATTACTACAAATTTTATAACTAAGTTTTCATTCAAATGAAAAACAAATACACAGTGTTCATACCAGAAGTAATTACTGCCTGAGGTTGAAAATATGTGATTAAATAAAAATAATGCATATGGAGTTGAACAATATGAAGTTGTGATATGCATTAAAATAATCTTCATTAATCACCATGTGTATGCAATTCTTTTTTCTAAACTTTTAAGGAACCTTATTTATGTTTCAAATAAGTTCTTATTGACAGAGATCGATCACAGAGTCACTGTTCCTGCATGATGACGTGGTCGCTTATATTAAACTGTGACTCTTAACAAAAGCATAAATGCCATGGAGAACATTCAAGATCTTTGATGTCATGAAACACTTATAACTCTAGGATATTTATATTAACTGGCATAAGCTAAGGTAACCACTGGTCAACTATTGATATTCTCATCAGTGACTCCTTAGAAATAGAACTTGAAGAAGTTGATATTAACCAGGCATTTTGTCCTTATATTTAATAGATATTATAATATAATATATAATTGTAAGTCATTTTTTAATGTTTGTTATGAAATGAAAATGCAGATAACAGCTCAGTCAATTTATAAAAAATATTAACTTAACTTATACAATAATTTATAGAGGTCAACTATAGAACAAATGGCTTTGGAATATATAATATTATTTGGTTACACTTCATTTTAAGGTGAAGTTGTTTACACAAATAAGTACTGAGTAATTAAAAACTGCATGTACTTACTATAGGGTTATGGTTTGGTTATTTGCTATATGCATAATGTATTGTTATTTCTATAGTACCTATACTGTAAACAATTATATGATCAGTAAGTGATGACAACATACACTCACCTAAAGGATTATTAGGAACACCTGTTCAATTTCTCATTAATGCATTTATCTAATCAACCAATCACATGGCAGTTACTTCAATGCATTTAGGGGTGTGGTCCTGGTCAAGACAATCTCCTGAACTCCAAACTGAATGTCAGAATGGGAAAGAAAGGCAATTTAAGCAATTTTGAGCGTGGCATGGTTGTTGGTGCCAGGCGGGCCGGTCTGAGTATTTCACAATCTGCTCAGTTACTGGGATTTTCACGCACAACCATTTCTAGGGTTTATAAAGAATGGTGTGAAAAGGGAAAAACATCCAGTATGCGGCAGTCCTGTGGGCGAAAATGCCTTGTTGATGCTAGAGGTCAGAGGAGAATGGGCCGACTGATTCAACAACTTTGACTGAAATAACCACTCGTTACAACAGAGGTATGCAGCAAAGCATTTGTGAAGCCACAACACGCACAACCTTGAGGCGGATGGGCTACAACAGCAGAAGACCCCACCGGGTACCACTCATCTCCACTACAAATAGGAAAAAGAGGCTACAATTTGCACAAGCTCACCAAAATTGGACAGTTGAAGACTGGAAAAATGTTGCCTGGTCTGATGAGTCTCGATTTCTGTTGAGACATTCAGATGGTAGAGTCAGAATTTGGCGTAAATAGAATGAGAACATGGATCCATCATGCCTTGTTACCACTGTGCCGGCTGCTGGTGGTGGTGTAATGGTGTGGGGGATGTTTTCTTGGCACACTTTAGGCCCCTTAGTGCCAATTGGGCATCATTTAAATGCCACGGACTAATGGGGAATTGTTTCTGACCATGTCCATCCCTTTATGACCACCATGAACCCATCCTCTGATGGCTACTTCCAGCAGGATAATGCACCATGTCACAAAGCTCGAATCATTTCAAATTGGTTTCTTGAACATGACAATGAGTTCACTGTACTAAAATGGCCCCCACAATCACCAGATCTCAACCCAATAGAGCATCTTTGGGATGTGGTGGAACGGGAGCTTCGTGCCCTGGATGTGCATCCCACAAATCTCCATCAACTGCAAGATGCTATCCTATCAATATGGGCCAACATTTCTAAAGAATGCTTTCAGCACCTTGTTGAATCAATGCCACGTAGAATTAAGGCAGTTCTGAAGGCAAAAGGGGGTCAAACACAGTATTAGTATGGTGTTCCTAATAATCCTTTAGGTGAGTGTATGTTTTTACTTTGCTTTAACTCATCAAAATAAGTTAAGCAATTTTCAACTTTTTTATAAGTTATACAAGATTCAACTCATTTTCCAAATCATTTTAATATAATTTAAGTTTAAATGACATAAAAAGTTGATTGTACTTAAACATTTAAGGCAGAAACTTTTTTTCTTTTTACGGTGTATGTGTAATGTTTGACTACCTTAAAATAAAGTTACCGAATATTTTTTCAAATTTTTTAAAAATAATTTTGGGCCATTTTCCAAAGCAGTGGAATGTATGGAAAGTTGAGTATTTTAAGCAATATTATAAGATGAGAATCCCTGTAATAAAATATCCCATTATCAATAATATAGTCTATAAAAATAATGAATCAAGAGGGTGATTCATAATCTCATAAAGGTCCTATGTAGTGGCCTGTGATCTCACCTAGAAGGCCAGTGTTTCTTCTGACAGCTGTCTCCCATGGGGAAGTGTGTCAGCTGTTGCACAGGACAGGGGGTTGTGTTTCACATGTACAAGTATGGATTCCTCATCTTTGTGAAGGATCTATAAATAGCCCCCAGTTGGAGTTTGGATGAAGCATTGGGACAGCTGATGAAGCCTGAGTTTCTGACAGCAAAGCGGAACTGATTCAACCCTGCCTCTTCTTTCTCAACCACTAACAGAAGTGTGGAGCCGAGAGCGCCGGACTAGCCATTGAGTTCATTGTGACCATCAGGTATAGTACAAGATCAATATGGCTATACCCATAGATCCCATGGAGGAGCCGCGCATGTACCAGCAAACCCTGCTGCAAGATGGTCTATACGATCTTCTGGAGAGCGATGTGATGGTTGACTGTGTGCTGAAGATAAAAGACAAAGAGTTTCCATGCCACCGGTTGGTCCTGGCTGCTTGCAGCTCGTACTTCAGAGCTTTCTTCAAGTCAGGTGTGGAGGAGAGCAAACAGAAGGAGATCGTCCTGGAGGATGTGGAGCCCGGCGTCATGGGGATGATTTTGAAGTACCTCTACACCTCGAACATCAACGTGACAGAGCAAAACGTGCAGGACATCTTCGCCTTGGCCAACATGCTTCAGATCCCCTCGATTTTCACTGTATGCGTCTCGTTCCTGCAAAAGCGACTGAGTTTGAGTAACTGTTTGGCGATTTTTCGACTAGGACTGATGCTGGATTGTCCTCGTCTGGCCATATCTGCGAGGAACTTCGCTTGCGAACGCTTCCAGTTTATTGCTCGGGATGAAGAATTCCAGACACTGACTCCAAGCGAATTGGCGGCCATTATTGCATCGGACACTTTGAACGTAGAAACGGAGCAAGATGTTTTCGAAGCTTTGATCAAGTGGGTTGCACATGACCAAGAAAAGAGGCTGGAGGATCTACCGGGTCTGCTGGATTGCATCAGATTACGCCTGGTTCCTCAAGACTACTTCGCCAAAAATGTGGAGGAACATGAATGGTTGAGCTCAAACCCAGAGATCACCAAGAAACTGCAACTGGTCAAAGACGCCCATGCTGGGAAGCTTCCAGAAGTCAAGAAGACCAAAAGCAAAAAGAATGCTGATGAGAAAGGACAGAAGGAGGGAGATGAAGAGGAAGAAGAAGAGCAAGAGGAGCTACTTCCAGGCATCTTGAATGACAATCTGCGTTTCGGGATGTTCCTGAGAGACTTGATCTTCTTGATCAATGACACTGCATCGGTGGCTTATGACCCGACGGGAAATGATTGTTACGTGGCGGCACTCTCTACCCAAATCCCTAAAAACCACTGCAGTCTGGCCACAAAGGAAAACCAGATATTTGTGGCAGGTGGACTCTTTTTTGATGAGCAAAGCAAAGACGAACAGATCTATTCATACTTTTTGCAGGTAAAGGACTACTTTCCTTCATTTACTGCTTTAGTACAGTCTAGTTTTCATTCATTCTTTTCTCAGAATCATTCATTCTACACACTGTGAAGTTTATGTCTACACAAATCATAGTAAACAGATCAGCGTGTTTTTGCATCAACCCATATTTTACCTATATATTTGGATATAAGTTTTCTGTCCTGTGTTGATAACGGATTTTCGATTAAGCTTAAGGCAGGATATTTAGATGGGGTCATTGCTTAAAAAAAAACAAGCAAAACAGAAGTATCATTGCATGATTTGCTATTTGCTAGCTGGTTTTAATTGGTATCGGGGAAGGGATTGGACATAAATTGGATAAAAATATTTAAAATGATTAAAGTTTCTTTCAAATATATATATTCATTTAATATTCACTGTATAGTACACTAACATCTCTGAATGTTCCTCTAATTTAATCTAATGTTGTGTTTTCATGTCTTATGGGGACTTTCCATAGACATGATTTTTATACCGTTTTTACTCTATCCCCTAACCCCTAATACCCATCACAGGACACTTTCTGAATTTTTATATTTTCAAAAAATACTATTTAGTCTGATTTATAAGGTGTTTTTTCTCATGTGGACCAAACAAAGGACACATTTTGTCCTCATAATGAAGGGTTTACCAGGACACAGTTTCTTGAATGTTAGTAATTGGTTCCCAAAGAAACATCCAAACCGGAACCATACTCTAACGTTAAGGGAACGTTTTTTGTTTGCAGGGAATGACTTCTCAGCTAACAGACATATTTCCTGTGAAACCGAAAGCTTTGGCAGGACTTTTGAAAAAACAAGAGTTTTAGTTTTGTTATTTGCTAGCTGGTTTTTAAGTATTAGAGGGATGAACATTCTCATTCTAGAGAGCATTTTTTGACTGTGGAAAAATCTGTATCATCATTATTTTTAATTCATTTTCTCATAGGACAAAGACTTTTTATGTTTTATTTGTAATTTTAAGTATGATAAAAGTTTATTTTGTTAATGTTTAGAAGTGTTTATTGGGAATGACTTCACAGCTAACAGACATGCACTAAAAGCCACACACCTCATGCTTTCATGGGGTCTTTACATTAGCAGCAAGTGCTCATGTAGACTGTATACAGTTAAATTATTCATATTATATATATTATACAGTTTGACCCTGCAACATCCGACTGGATGGGCATGCCTCCCATGCCCTCACCCCGCTTCCTGTTCGGGATGGGTGAGGCTGAAAACTTAATCTTTGCGATTGGAGGGAAAGAAATGAAAGAAGGAGAACACATTCTGGACACAGTCATGGTTTATGACAGACAGTAAGTACTGGTGCCACATGAATTATTTGAAGATCAGCTGTACATTTGTCTTTTGTGTTTATTGAATCGTAAATCTTCCAAACAGATACTTCAAGTAGCCCTGTTTTTTTAAGGTGTCTTAAATGGGGCGAGTCGGATCCCCTTCCCTACCCAGTATATGGCCATGGAGTAGTGTCTCATAATGAAATGATCTATGTAATCGGAGGAAAGGGAGAGGACAAGTAAGTGTATAATAAAAAAATAAATAAGTATTGTGTTTACCAAGGATGCATTTGATCAAAATACAGTAAAAACATTAACATTGTCAAATATTATTACCATTTAAAATAACGGTTTTCTGTTAAAATATTTTTTTAAATGCAATTTATTCCTGTGATTCCTGAATTTTCAGCATCATTATTCCAGTCTTCAGTGTCACATGATCCTTCAGAAATCATTCTAATATATGATTTGCTGCTCAAGAAACATTTCTTATTATTATCAATGTTGACAACAGTTTTTTCTGCTTAATATTTTATTGGAAACTGTGATAAACTACCATTCAAAAGTTTGGGGTCAGTGAGATTTATTAAGAAATTAATACTTTTATTCTGCAAGGACACATTAAATTGATCAAAAAAGTGACAGTAAAGACATTTATGTTCCAAAAGATTTCTATTTCAAATAAATGTTGTTCTTTTGAACAATTTTGCTTCATCAAAGAATATGTAATATGGTTTCCACAAAATATTAAGCAGCACAAATGTTTTCAACATTGACAATAAGAAATGTTTCTTGAGACTTAAAAAAACATAATTATTCAAAGATTTTAAACAGTGGTGTAGCTGTACAGTGTTACATATCTCACAGTTACACATATTTGTCTTATTTTGTAGGCAGTGTTTGAATAGAGTGTGTGCGTATGACACTAAAAAGCATCAGTGGATGGATCTGGCTCCATTAAATACTGCACGCTCACTTTTTGGGGTCACCGTCCGCAAAAACATGATCTACGTGGCAGCTGGTGTCACTGACACTGGCCTCACAGGCAGCGCTGAGGTCTATGACATCAAAACCAACAAGTAAGTGTGGCCGCATACATAAACCTGTTGCATTATAATCTGAGTTTTAAGATACGCATTGACTTGTGGGACAAACTCAACATAAATAGCTTGCATTAAAATGATATTTAACCACAGCCTTCTCTATGTGACAGGTGGTCAGAGTTTGTGGATTTTCCCCAGGAACGTAGTTCCCTTAGCCTGGTCACTGTGTGTGGTGTCCTCTATGCTGTGGGTGGTTTTGCCATGTTCCCTAAAGAGGACAGCGATGATCTGATGCCACAGGAGATGAATGACATCTGGAGGTGAGGCGCTCATTAACTACACCAATCAGTCTTTAAGTAGAGGGATGCAAAGGGAGCTGATATAATTAATTACAGTTTAAAAATCTGGGGTTGGTTTGAAAAGACTGTATTTATTTGATCAAAAATACAGTAAAAATATTCAATATTTGTATAATTGAAATAACTGTTTTTTTATTTTAAAATGTAATTTATTCCTTTTGAATACAAAGCTGAATTTTCAGCATCATTACTGCAGTCTTCAGTGCCACATGATCCTTCAGAAATCATTCGAATATGCTGATTTGGTGCTCAAGAAACATTTATGATTATTACAAATGATGAAAAAAGTTTTTATATTTTTGTGGAAAGTTCGAAAGAACAGCATTTATTTGTAACAGAAATATTATGTAATATTGTCTTTACTGTCACTTTTGATTAGAATTTGTTCTGCATTGTAAATGTGTTCAAATCTAACCACTTCACATCTGTGTGCAGTCTGCACTGACTAAAATTGGGGGAAAAAATCCCCCGTTATGACCCCATTCATTTAAATGGGAATTCCTGTGTGTGTGTGTGTGTGTATGCATGCGAGTGTGCTCTGCATTGGGAATGCTCTATAGTCTCATGTCTTCATTTGTGTGTGTGTTTGTTCTGGATTGTGCCAGATGTTTTATATTTTTTGGGCAAAAAAAAAATCTTCACATTCCATTCATACCTATGGGGGTCAGCGCTTCCCGCAAGGGAAGGATTTGTTACTTTTTTTATTACAACCACATAAACTCCTCGAATCCAGTCAATTTTTATGTGTGTGTGTGTGTGTGTGTATTCCAAGTTCAACCGTGACAAAAGTCCTAAGGTCTTGGACCACTCCAATGAACACCCAATAAAAATAATAATAATTTTGGGTCAAAATGACCCGAGGAGAGGATGAGGGTTAAGTATTAATTTCTTTTTTTTTCAAATCATGCCGAACGTTCTATTAAACGATAGTGTATAAAGGGATGTAGCAATAACAGACAATGTAAAGTTCTACATTATATTGTCTAAATAAATTAAAAACGCTAAATGCTGTGTGAACTTTTAAATGAGCATGCACCATTAAAGCTACACTGTGTGATATTTCCCCCCATCTAGTGGTGAAATGGTATATGACCATCCAGCGAATTTTAGTTTCTGTTCCTCTCAATTCCGGTGCCATCGAGTGTTAGAACGCGAAAGGCGAAGCTTGAATTTACGGGTATGTCCCTCTTTGGCTAATGTACTTTCAAGATGGAGGGGCAACATGGCGACCCGCATTCAAACCCCTTACCCGTATGTATTTTCAATGGCATATTATAAACTTACGAGAATACTTTATTACTTGAAAGAAGTAAATATACATTAATGAGCACATATATTTTTGAAAGAACTAAGTGTTTTTAGCTAAGAATAAACTAAAAAAGTTACACAGTGTAGCTTTAAATATTCAATATCCAAAAATTTAAAACCACATCAGCCAGTAATTCATATGGTACTGATATATTGTGCATCTCTACTAATATTTTTTTGTATAACATACATGATTTGACCACATATACATTACAATCCAAATATGTTCAAATAAAAAGGTTCTTGTTTGTTCACAGGTATGATGAGGGCGAGAGGAAATGGAACGGCATACTGAGGGAGATTCATTATGCATCTGGTGCAACAGTTCTGGGAGTTCGTCTCAACAGTCTTCGACTCACAAAAATGTGAGACTAAGCCAGCGCTGTCCAATGATTCAGTGAACCAAAAAGGAAAGAACTCTCTGCTGGTTTAAAATCAGCTATTGGACAAAGTGAAGACAAGTCTGAACCAGAAGGAAACATAAGAGGACAGAACATCTGTGTTCTCAGACTCATTCCATGAAAGTGATCATATGATATTCAACATTCAAACACATGTTATGAATCATTTATCATTTGGAACAGAAATAAAAAGCCGTCCAACCCAGGCTCAATGGAAAAACGTACTTGTGGCATAATTTCTGCAAAATGATATTATGCTGCTTCTTGCACATTTCGCAGCACTTCAAAGGTGAAATGTGCAGTGAGTGGCGATAAAAGCATGTTCAGTTTTATCTAAAACAGATGAATGTGAATCTGACTCCAACTTTGATTATGTAGGTTGTTGTACATATGGCAGCAGTTCTGAAATCAAATGTCCAGTGAGTGGCACTAAAAGATTAATGCACTATTAGTGTTTGAAAATATAACATACCACCTACAATAAACAAATACCAATAGTGTTAACAAAAGCAACTGTGAGAAAAAATGTTTTGCTAAAGCAACCATAACATTTCAACTTTATCCTACAAGTCTGTGAGCTCTTTTATCAATGTAACGGGCGGGACTCGAACCGGCCTAAACCTCACTCCCATCCGGGTCACGGCACCAAATGTAACCGATTCTATTCGACCCGCACTTGGACCAGCGTCTCCGGCATGGGAGGCAGGTGCGCCAACAAGGACGCTAAAGACCGCAGCCTCTTGTGTCTGTCGCTAGTTTGCCTCTTGAGGCAGGGGAGTGGGGTTAAACTGCACAGCTCTTACTGGCCTACGTTACACTCACCCCCCTAAACCTCACTCCCATCCGGGTCACGGCACCAAATGTAACCGATCCTATTCGACCCGCACTTGAACTGGCGTCTCCAGCATGGGAGATGGGTGCGCCAACAAGGACGCTAAAGACCGCAGCCTCTTGTGTCTGTCGCTAGTTCGCCTCTTGAGGCAGGGGAGTTAACATATTAACATATATAAGAGAATATATATACAATATACATTAACATACGTAGAGAACCAGTCAGTGTCCAAATCCTTTGCTTGAGAATCGCAAGCAGAAATATTTGCTTAGATTTTTTAGACCTGCAGTACTACTCCGACTTTTAAAAGTTTTATAAACGTTGCAGTGGATTTTAGTGTACTTTACTAGTAATAAGTTCAAATCTCCATTAAAATCCATTACACGTCTTTATTAAAAGATAATCTGCCCCTGTAATTATAATTTGTTTGAAAAGGAATACAAGTTGTTGGTGTTTTACTGCCACTAGTGTTGATTTCAGCTGGAAACTGCAGTGAATTGTATTTATGTATGTTTTTTGAATTTTGCAAAAATGTAGAGGCACGTTTTTCCAGTAAGCCTATGTTGCAACCAGCACAAATAAAACTGTGCAAATGCTGTTTCCGAACACTTTTATTATGGTCAGAGTTTCTTGTGTCATGTAGTGTAATTGGTAATTGTATTGTTTTTTAAGATTATTGTTCATGTGACAATTCTGTATGAGAGAAATATTTGCCTTTCAAAGTAAAGCAAAAAACAAACACAAAAATGCTTGGTGTGATGTTTCATTTAGTTCACTATTGAAATTATCATTTTATTTTGTTACAGACAATAAATACTACCCAATACAATAAATGACAAAATACAGCCGCATTTTATTAGCACCGCTAGTCTTTGTATTGTTTAGTATTCTGCTGACAGAACCAGCACAACTGCATGTACACAAAGTTAAACCAAGACATACTAGCGTAATTAAAACGTAGGAACAGTAACACTCATGATTGTTTTAATACATTGAAAGTATGGGTAAGTTTAAGTATTACATGTTGAGTGCTAGTTTAGGAAAAAAGTGAATATATTCCTTGAATTTGGTTTTAAAATGTATTTCCAAGATAACTGCATGGTGAGTGGCTTCTTTAAAAATTAAACAGATAATAAGAAAAATTACACAAAATGTTAAGTGCAAATCATCTTTTGCTATCGCTTATAATTTATTACAAAGGATAGCACACACCAGAACAAACTAAAATTACAGACAAATCCTTCTTTCTTTCTTTCTTTCTTTCCAAAATCACTTAAACATACATACTTAAAAAAAATGAAAAGGCCACAAGCATCCCAAGTCTTTCTTAAAAAGCAGCAACCTAGGAATAATACAAATAGTAAAGTATGCAAAACATACAAAATAGTAAAGACTTCCACCTTTTATTCTCCCTCACAACCTGTAAGAGAAACATGTTCTTTCAGGTGCACAAAATCATTTCAAAATGTAGCTCTTCAATGGCCTTTTTTCGTAGTAGAATATTTCCAAAGATAGAGATTTACTTCTGTGCAATTTCACGTCATGTAAAACAATAAGACTTTAGTTTAAGAGAGAGAGAAAGAAATTAAGGGGAAAAATACGATAACAGAAATATATAACAGAAAGCCTTCAGCAGTATGTTTCTAGTAATCTTTTTTAACAAAACATTTGTTATCCAAAACCTTGTACCATAACTTTATATCCAAATAAAGTGCACACAAAAAAAGAAAAAAAAGAAAAAGTGAATTCTGTGTTCATTCACCTTGTTATAAAACATAACGCAAGTGCTATGTGCATCATTCTGGGGAAGTTTTAAAGGTGCAGTGTGTAGTATTCATGAGGATCTATTGACAGAAATGCAATATAATATACATCACTATGTTTTTAGTGGTGTATAAAGACCTTACATAATAAACCGTTATGATTTTATTGCCTTAGAATGAGCCATTTCTATCTACATACACTGCGGGTCCCCTTACAGTGAAGTCGGCATTTTGCGCCGCCACGTTTCTACATTAGCCCTAAATGGACAAACTGCTCTACAGAGCGCTAGGTACTCTGTCTCTAGTCTCAGCCTCAGATGTCACGCCCACGGACCGTTGGCTGAACTTCTGATGCATATGGCACTCTTCTGGAAACACTTCAGGAGTTTCGAAGTCGCCATCTGATTGGTTGCATTCTACAGGATGTCCGTGAGACGTGTGTGTTGCGTTCTTTAACAGTCTGCCTTGAAACAAATGCCACGACTCCAAACTCCCTCGTGGAAGAAGAATGCCGTTGTGTTTACAACTGTGACCATGAACGCTTACCAGGATCAACTAAATTCTGGATTTTCATAAGTATGTGAAGTTCCAACTTGAACAAAGTTCTTGAATGAATCATTTATTAGATGCACGCCGTTCTGTTATTGCAGGGACAACGACTTTACATTTTGACGCCCCTAAACATGGCGGGAACAAAACAAACTGTGATTGGTTGCGTTACATGTTAGTCAAACGTACTATTGGGCGGTCCTTGACCAATGAAACCTGAGATAGAGTCCAGATCTTCTGCCGTCAGTCTGAACTACTCCGTCTCAGACAACGACATCTTTGTCCTGTGTCGGCCACCGTAGCTTCTCTATGTGCTTCGAAAGTGAGGGGTGAGCGGTTGCAATTCGCAACCTCACCAATGCGCTAAAAATTACACAGTGCACCTTTAAATATTTCAATAATATCATCATGAAAATGACATGAAATATGTTTAAATATATTAAAAGGGGCTTTCAAAATATAAACATCCTCAATGTATTGAGATCCCAAGAATTGAGGACACTAATAAAGTGATACCATAAACCATAAACAGGCTTAATAATCATCTGGCACAACATTTAGATTTCTTCTAAATAAAATAAAAAAGTCTTTTTTATTTATCTTCCACAGTCATGCCACTGTAATTTCAATCTACACATTCATGATCATGGCAACTCTATTTCCATTACACACTTAAGGCAGGTTTGTTATAGTGCCTCCACAATGAGCTGGTTATGACCGCCACACTGACTAGTTACAGATACATAAATAAAACATATTGACCAATACAGAACATTGCAAATTAGGGGCTAATTGTTTAAAATACTGTGTTATCTTACTAAAGACCTAGCATGTTATGCTCTGTTTTTTAAATTAATTCCAGAACTTCTACAATTCCATTCCAAACTTAAAGGGATAGTTTAGACAAAAATGGAAATGCTGTCATCATTTACTCACCCTAATGTAGCAGCTTGAGCATTCTGCTAATAATAACCCCTTTTGTAAAGGAATAAAGTCATAAAGATGTATAATAGCGACTTTTTTGTCTTACGAGTCTGACTTTTTTTCTGCAAGAGTTGCAAATTTGTCACAATTCAGATTTTTCTTCTCAGAATTCACATCTCGCAATTGTGAGATATAAACTTGCAAACGCAAGAAAAAAAGTCACAATTACCCTTTTAATCTTTTTATTCCATGGCAGAAACAAGCTTCCATATTTAACTGAACATTCTGCCGGGACTTTCAGAAACTTCTTAAAGAAACACGTACCATTTAAAACCACTTGCTATTACTTGCATTAAGCTGAGTTTTCTTAACTGAGAAACATGACTTGCTGTGAACAAGGTACGGTAATATTTAAGATGGTAAGAAGGTAAAATTCTAGAGCTTATTCCCCATATAAAAACATATTTCCATCTTGCAAGTTCTTTCATGGGTGCTGACCTCCACATCTCACCACATTCATTTGACTCTATAAAGAATGTAAACAAAGAAAACTGATTAAACAGAAACTGACAGAATTTATTTACAGACTATGTATATTTATATATGTTGTAAATGTGTGTGTGTGTGTGTATATATATATATTTATATATTTCAATATTTATATTGGATAATACCTATTATAGCTACTACATTTTACTGCTCCTAGAGTTGTTAGAGTGTTTTCTTCAACTATATTTTGTCTATACAAATCCTCTGACACTGGGTAAGGAATTATTTTTTTACAAATTTTCGATTAACTCTTCAGATTCTATGTGCCCTCTCAACAGGACCAGCATACATGAGTCCCAGAAGGCGGGTCTAATAGTTTGCTACATCATTACATTTTTAGGGCACAAAACAATAACATGATTTCAATCATTTGACTACTGAAGCCTTCACTTTCTATGAGTTATTCAGGCTGTCATTTAAAACCATCAT
This sequence comes from Gobio gobio, assembly GCF_949357685.1. NCBI lineage: Eukaryota > Metazoa > Chordata > Actinopteri > Cypriniformes > Gobionidae > Gobio > Gobio gobio. Next base: position 25,738,330 of record NC_137119.1, read on the forward strand.
AAAATAGTGTAAAGAGAAAAAAAATAAGTGAAAGTATTAATGATGACTGATAAATCGCTGTAAAAAAATAGCTGATAAACCTGTTCTGTGTACCATAAAGCATTTCAGACATTCAACATACCCTGGCGCTCATCCAGGTTTGATATTGCCTCCACGCAAATAAAACACACTCCATTTCACAATCATTCCTTCATAAGTGGTTTAGGCGTTTCAGATTTTGCCATTACACATATGGCCAACACTGAGTAAAGTGCTCTGAAAATTGTAAAATATTATTTTGAGAAACAAAATTGCGAAACATCCTTCTTTGGGATTTTTTAAATAATAAAGGTTCTCTCAAGTGCCTCTGCTACATATAACCTTTGATACAAACCGATCGTCCAATCTGTGCCCTGCACAGACGCTTCACAAAACAAACCTCTGCAAATATCAGAGGACCTCATGTGGCAAAACTTTAAACTTTCAGAATACGAAGAAGACAGGACAATATAAATACATCTACGATTAAAAATAAGGTGCTGGAGTGATTATACATTTCATATTCAGTAAGAACATATAAGCTAACAGGATTTGGTTACTGCGATACATCTGGATTTGGTTATGGCAGGGGGACATATTTATGCTACATGTTTATAATTCCAAAACGTTGCAATGCTCACGTCCCACAGCGCCCTCTGCTGTGAGTTCAATACGCATTTGTATTTTGTAACGCAGCTAACGGGAATATCAACTAGTTAGACCAAACGGACAAAGCATGAACGACTATAGCAAGAGCGTGTGAAATTCAGAAATGCAGTGCTAACTGCTAATCCTGTAGCTCACAAAAATGCATTAAACATTAACAAAAATAATGAGAACATTTGTTTTCTGTTATACGAGAAGCTTATTTGAACAGTATATAAAATATCTCTATGAGAATAAGATAAGTGAAAATCTGCACAGTTTAAAAGGAATATTCAGTGTCGCACACTGTTCAAACACCTGCCGGAAGTCTTCGACCTCGCTCAGCATGTTTGGAAACCCCTATGAGAGTGATTCACATCAGATGTGAATCAAAAAGCTCACGGGGAGCTACTGCAAGCTTTGGGTTTCAGACCATAAACAATCAAAGGAACCTTAAAATCAAAACTAGTCGTTACCAGAGATAACCCTTTCAGTGGAAAACAGGGTCGGGGGAGAGGGAAGACCTACGATTGAGTGAACGAAGGGAAGCGAGAGCGACTTGACCTGGTGGAGACTGGATGCCTCTCCAGGAGGGGTCAAGGGGTGGCTGGGTAACTGATTGGCTGGTGTGTCCATATCAGTTGACGTGGAGTCCAGGCCCAGAAGGTTGGTGGTATCGGATACCATGGGGTTGCTGACCTGGAAGCACTTCTCCTTGTGTGCTTTGAGCATGTTGGAGAAGCGGAAACGTTGTCCGCAGACATCACAGGGGTATGGCTTCTCGCCAGTGTGAGTGCGGCGGTGCCTTTTCATATTGGGACGGCTCGTGAAGCTCTTTCCACAGACCTCACAGATATATGGTTTCTCTCCTGGAACAGACAAAAAGATGGAAGAACTTAGGCCACATGAAGCCAGAGCATGAAGCCCTATCCAATCTTTTTTTTCCCTCGTCTCAAGAAATATCTGCGTACACACAAAACCACTGAAACCGACTCAAAACGATGTAGTATACATGCCAGACCAGTATGTGGCGCTGTAATTCTGCCACATATATACACTAAAAACGGAGAAGAAGAGTTGTGGCTAGAAGGGGTACAGCAACGGCCGGAAGTGAGGCAAAATCCCACGATAAAATAACAATGAATAAATGTGCTTCTTACCGGACTGTGTTTTATTAACACCTACACCTACCCCAACCCTAAAACTACCCTTACAATAATGCAAAATTTGACAGGTGCCAAAGTGGAGGTTCTTACCAGTGTGGGTCTTCATGTGTTCATCAAAGTACTGCTTCATGTTGAAGTCTTTCCCACACCACTGGCACATGAACTGCTTGTGTCCGATATGGATGCTCATATGTGACCTCAGCTGGTATTTGTACTGGAATCTTTCACTGCAGTTCTACAACACGAGTAGTGGCATCAGATACAGTAGATAATTAACATCTCTGTTTCTCTGTTTAAAGTTATTTTTAAGACATATAATCACAAACACACATTTCAACTTTCAACTTAAAAAGAAGTGTATTAGGTTTTTTGAAGAAAAAAAAAGAATTTAGCAAACATGCATTCAATTGAGAGTAAAGACATTTATAATGTTACAAAAGGAATCGATTTCAAATAAATGCTGTACTTTTGAATTTTCCATTCATTAAAGAATCCTGAAAAAGAAATGTATAATTTTTCACATAAACATCAGGCATAACTATTTCAACATTGATAATAATAAGAAGAAATGTTTCATCATATTAGACTGATTTCTGAAGGAAAATATGACACTGAAGACTGGAGTAATGATGCTGAAAATTCAGCTCGGCCATCAAAGGAATACATTACATTAAAAAAATGCAGTTATTTTAAATTGAATTTTTTTTTCACACTATCACTGTTTTACTGTATTTTTGATCAAATAAATGCAGCCTTGGTGAGCATAAGAGACTTCTTTCAAAAACATTTAAAAACACACTGATAGGACACTTAACTCTTTCCCCGCCAGCGTTTTTTTAAAAAGTTGCAAGCCACCGCCATGGTTTTTGATCATTTTCACAAAAATGTAATGGCTCATAGAATATTTTGTTGTATGAATATCTAAGCATGCAATATATCAAACGAAATAGCAGACACTCTGCTTTTAAACAAAAATGCATTCCATTTTATGCATTCCATTTTTATCAACAATTAAATATGGGTATGTTTCATAAAAAACAACAACGTTTTGAACAAAAAGCTGAGAAAATCACGTTTTTGTCAAAGACTATATCCAGATCAGATTCAGATGGAGTAGGTCGAGTCCATCAACATCCCTAATAATTGCACAGTCCTATAGCTCATCCTGGGATGACATTTCATTCAGTAACATTAGGCAGTTTTGATTTATATGATGTTTAATGTTGATGATCACATTATTTTATATATGCATCTGCTTACATACGATCACTTGTTTTTTTGCGACTTCTTCGTCTGTGTTTTGATCAGGAGTGTAACAGTAATGATTCAATCAGTCATGTGGCAGGATAGACCAAAGTCTGAACACCTCACAGCCCTCGTGACTTGTCTAATCAAATCATGCTTAAACAAAGGGCCTGTGTGTTACGCTGATTAGATCCAAACCACATCATGTAGCCGCAAGAGCGTTGAGCGTTGAAGGCGTCGGCCTTCCCCTCTATAAAAACTGGAACCGACCGTCAGCTCTTTGCATTCTCGCCACCACAAGGAACGGACCTCTTGGCCTTTAGCCATGGAGGGGAAGACCATCCCTGGTCTTCCCAACCCTGAGAGAAGGCCTCCCCGCACAGAGAGAGAAACCGGCAGACTTCTGGAGTGACTTTCCTAAACTTCAAAGAAGTTCACCTGGGACTCACAAATCCTTAGCGAACTTCCCCGACGATTCGAACTCAGACACTTACACGAGAAGCCGTAGTAATGCAAGTATTCTATTTCACAATCAAACTGCTTGAAAAAGGTTGTCGGAATTATGAATTTATATGAATTTCTTGTGGGCTCTTACGAAAAGACTGAAGCTGTCTCTCTCTCTCTGTCTGTCTCTCTCTCTCTGTCTGTCTGTCTCTCTCTCTCTCTCTCTCTCTCTCTCTCTCTCTCTCTCTCTCTCGTTAATTCTTCTTCCCTTTTTATTATTCGTTAAGTTTCATGTTTCCTTGTTTGTACCATATTGTTTGTTTTCTCCTACATACATATGCATATTTCCCCGTATGAATCGTAGCTTTGTAAACTGTAGTTGTTTTATTAAAACCCAATGATTGCATTAAATTGAATCCGTATTGTTTTGCTCACAGATATCAAAGTCAATGAGACGTAAGATTTTAGCTACCCATTTAAGCTTGATTTTCTTGTATTACTCCTTCAGTGATACAAATGGTTCAAACATAAGAGATATTATTTGTCCTGATCAAACAGATCAATGTTTCTTAAGGTTTGTAAGATTGATAATTGATGAAGAAATCAATTTGGATAAAGGTTACTTTTAAATGATTAAAGGTTCCGTTATACGTAAATTTTGTCTGTACAACAAGCAAATAATATTCATAGACTCATGAATATTAATACCATTTGAGTTAATTATTCCCCAAAACTCATTGTTGCTACAGGAGATTCTGTACTCATTCAGAAGATGTGTAATAGCGTACCCTAGCATATTACAGTGAAAACACGGAAAATTCTTTTTGGCGGGGAAGCGTTTTCTCACAAATAACGGAAAATTCTGTGTTTGGCAGAGAAAGAGTTAAGAACTTAAAGGGTTAGTTCACCCAAAAATGAAAATTATGTCATTAATTACTCACCCTCATGTCGTCCGACACCCGTAAGACCTTCATCTTCGGAACACAAATGAAGATATTTTTGTTGAAAGCTGATGGCTGAGAAAGGCTTCAGATAGGCCTCCATTGGCATTCAGTACATTTACACTCACAAGACCCATAAAAGGCACTTAAAACGTCGTTACAAAATCTATCTCACCACAGTGGCTCTGCAATAATTTTACGAAGCGATGACAATCGTTTTTGTGCGCAAAAAAAAAATCTAAATAACGACTTTATTCAACCTCTTCTTGTCTTCCGAGTATGCCTCCACGACGCATGCGCGAGAATATAACATAGCGCCGGCGTTCGGGAATCCATGAAATGCACACTTTAGCCCGATTTTGAGCACTACGCCGAGACCTAAAGCACGATCAATGTAGAATTCAACAGCTTAGACACGCGCGTCTTCCTCTGCTTGTAAACAAACCGCTTCTGGGTCATGTGTCCGAACGCCAGATCTGCGTCATATTCTCGCGCATGCGTCGTGGAGGCACACATGGAAGACAAGAACAAGTTGGATAAAGGTGTTATTTTGATTTTTTTTGCGCACAAAAACTATTGTCGTCGCATAGTAAAATTATTGTAGAGTCACTGTGGTGAGATGGACTTTGTAACAACGTTTTTAGTGCCTTTTATGGGTCTTGTGAGTGTAAATGTACTGAATGCCAATGAAGGCCTATCTGAGGCCTTTCTCAGCCATCAGCTTTCAACAAAAATATCTTCATTTGTGTTCTGAAGATGAACGGAGGTCTTACGGGTGTCGAACGACATGAGTAGGGTTGGGCATCGTTTTGATTTGAACGATTCTGATTCCGATTCTTAGTTTCGATTACGGTTGTTTTCGAATCTCGATTCCGATTCTTTGAGGGGTGGAGTCACAACATGTCACAGGCTCATTTCACAGAGGAAAATTGTATTTTGATTCAATAATGAGTTTTAGTTTTGGGACTTTCTCCGCTGGCATTTTCACTTGCTTTGCTGCAAAGGTGAATGGAGTTTCACACCGAGTCCCGGTTTAACAATAGCATTAACAGCAGTCATATTAGGACTGCTACTAGCGTGTGTTTTTTGCGTATATAATTTGCGTATAGCTACATTTATCTACGAGGGGGGAAAATAATTTCAGTAACGTTGTTGTTCACCACAATTCGCAATTTAGTCAAGGGCTTTGTTATTACACTACAATCACTTACCTGATTATGACGAGGTGGGATAATGTTAATTCACCCTGAAATGAAAATAAAGCCATCTTTTACTCACCCAGCTGTTGTTCAAATGCGCGTGTTCCTGTGTGTGCGCACTCCAAGCCGCAGTAGCCTCGTGCAATATTGTCATGACAACCGGTACACAATATTCACTTAAGGAGGTTATATTATTAGTATTATTTCTTATCATATACGTTATAGAAAAGAATTGCGTTTTTTTCTATTGAGCTTGATTTCTCAAAATGGTTGTGTGTGTGTGTGTGTGTGTGTGTGTGTGTGTGCTTATCGTGGGTACAATGACTACAGTGCGAGTTATTATAGTAGGCATGAGCGCCGGCGGCTGCTGACGGCTCATAGTGTACACAGAGGAGCGCGCTCAGAATAACGGCCGAGCTCAGTGTTTTGACTGAATAATACGGTTTCTTTCTGGCAAAACCTTATAGTGTGCCCCCTGAACACTTTCCATATGGCGCGCGTCTCCTTGTATCGTTGCGTGATACATTTGTTTATTTTGTGTAATGTTTTAGCTGATCGCCATTCACTGCCATAGGAGCGCGTGCAGGAACAGTATTTTAAATGTCATAAGACATAGGGCACTGGGACAACATCAGGGTAAGTAAAAGAAGGCTTTATTTCCATTTCAGGGTGAACTATCCCTTTAATAACGTTGGTTAGCGCAGGGTTGCCCGAGGAGGACAGACCTGCAGCATTTCAAACACGCTACACTTGTTAATTTATACACCACATATTTGTAGTGCATCCTCCCGTGCAAGAAATATGTGTTGCACTGTGCCGACCCAGGCTTTTTTTTAAAAAGTGAAAAAACCACACTTTTAAGCGCCGCTTACCATGCTCCATGGCTGCAACAGAACAAACGGGCGCGGCAAGCACTTCCGAAAACTTGCGCGTTTGGAACCGATGATCGGAATTGAAAACAAAATTTCTAAACGATTCCAATGGCATCGTTATTTTTTAAACGGTTCCAAGTTGGAACCGGTTCTCGATGCCCAACCCTAGACATGAGGGTGAGTAATTAATGACATCATTTTCATTTTTGGGTGAACTAACCCTTTAATAGAAAATGGCTTTTTCTGAATGCAATACCTGAATATCTCTGGCCTGATAATCAGCATGAGTGAACTCACCTCACACTTGAATGGCTTTTCTCCAGAGTGCTGGAGAGAGTGCACTTTAAGAGACATGCTGCGTTTGAAGGACTTCCCACACGTCTCACAAGTGAACGGCATGTCCTTAGTGTGAGCTGCAATGAACAATAGAAATTCATGTTTTAAAAATTACATCTGCTTTCTTGTTTTGCGTTCATAGAAACAGTTCAATCATGACAATCATTATTGCTGCTGCTGCTACAGAGCAAGTATGGACAGCTGTGAACATGTAAGATACGCTGTTGCTGTATAAATAGAACATACATAAATCCTGTAGCAGATTAGGCAGGTGGAGCTGGGGGAGGTGGAGGGTTTCAGAGGAACTCTGATAGCGTGCTGCAGGAATAGCTTAAAGTTAAAAATTAACCACACTATTTAAATGTTCAGCAAGAAATCTCATTGGCTGCAGGATCAGCAGAGGCCAATCAACCTGCGCCCTCTGGAGTTTCATGATTGAACTAAATATTTAACTGATAATAAAATGAATTTAAAGGAACACCCCACTATTTTTGAAAATAGTAAAACTCAACTGTTTAACTCTAGGGGAGTTGGAAAATTAGCCTATTTTCAAAAATAGTGGCGTGTTCCTTAATTTCATCTTAAAGAGCACCTATCATGGAATTTTGAAATTTACCTTTCATGTAGTGTGTAACATAGATCTAAGTGAACAAAAACATCCTGCATAGTTTGAAATATGACAGTGCACCGTATATAAAGTTATTTTCTTTCAAAAGTAAGAGTCGACTCTGAGTCATTTTTAAGAATCGTTAGAAGACCGAAGCTTTTTCTCTGACTAGATGACGTCAACTTGTCAAGTTATTTGAAACCGATACGCCCACTTATTGCGCTACAAGACGCCAGTGAAAACTAGAAAACATCATGGCCACGAGACCCTGTGTTCTGAAGTGCGACTCAAAAGCAAAAAAGCTTTTTTCATCTGCCCAAGGATGAGCATTTGAAGACTAAAGGCCCGGGTATACTTCGGCCGTCCGCGTTCGTGCACCGCCCGCATGACGTAATTTTCGTCATACGGAGGGCTCGCGGCCGGCCGAACACCCCGTCCGCGCGCAGCCCAAATTTTGAGACTGCGCGGACGGTCCGCGTGCAACAGCGCATGCGCCAGCAGTACAGAAGAGTCCACTAGGTGGCAATACACACAGTATTGAGCACAGTGTTCAGCCGTCGAAGAAGAGTGTGCAAAGACCGGTTTAAAAACAACACGCTTGAAAAAAAAGAGAATTTTTGATTCTTCAGTGTTTCTTCCAAACTATGTTGCAATGGTGGATCCACTACAGTTCTTCTCCGATCATGCCCAGCAAATGTCCCTTTGATGACAGGACTCAGTGCTGCCCTCCGATGTCTGGTAGAGCATAGACACTTTTTTACTGCGCATGTGTCGAACGCGATCCTCCGCGCGCATCCGTTGTGTAGTATACTTTAAAAGACGCGCGGACAGGGCTGCGCGCGTGACGCGTCCGGGCGCGGTAAGTGAAGTATACCCGGGCCTTAAGTGGCTTGAAGACAAACCATACATCGTCGCGATTGAGTGTTTATTAGTCGTCAAATGTATGTTTCGCGATCTCAGGAAGCTTTTATTATGGACTTCTATTATGGCACATGGTATCTTCTTCGTCTGTCTGTACATGGACTACATGTGCACAGAGCGCCCTCCGGCTGCCAGTATGAATTGAAAACAACACATAAGAGACTCAATCGCTCATGATTAGGCTATATCTGCGCATTTTGAGGAAGTATTGAATAAAAAATACTCCTCTGTTTAGAAATGTGACACAGACATATGAGAATCTATCAATATGTCGCCTCATCTGCACACTTTTGAACTAAAAGCCCTGAGGGATGTTGATTTGTCGCGAGTCTTCGTGAGGAGAATAGAGGAGTTTTTTTTATGAATGAGATCAGCTGAGGCTCATATTACAATCAAACGGTACAGACGCGGTTTTCATATTCATAACTCCTGACACATATTAACAAATTACTGTCACTATAAGACTTTGATGGGCGTTCCGTTTCCGAAAATATCTGCACAGACTATACCAATCACAACTGACTGGGTCATCGGACCAATCACGGCAGATTAGCGTCACGTAAAGGCGGGGTTTTGAAAAGTGAATCACTAAAGGAATCATTTGAGAATCGCTGTCAAAACAGGTAAAAATAAATGCATATTATAAGAAAACTAAAGTCTTTTTTGTCATTGCATGCATGCAAAACTGTTGTTGGGGACTTCTAAAACAATATTTGGAACATTTTAAATGCCATGATAGGTGCTCTTTAAACACATTTCAGTGTGAATTTTTAAGGTTAGCAAGAGAGAGATTGTGGTCTTGAGTATAATAAGACAGCATTATTACTGCATTTACTTGGTTGTCAGTGTTAGATGAGCAAGTGTAACTTGTTGCCCTGTGGACAATCGAGTGGATTCTAGAAGAAGGAAGCACTTCTAGATAAGATATTTCCTCTCTGCTGTCAGGGCAGATTAAACAATACAGCCTCTGTCCTCAGCTCAGTCTGTTCTGGATGGTAAAGCAAGGTCACAGCGGCTCTTTCCCCTGCTCAAAACAGAGCTGGGTATTTCACTATTGTGTTGGACCAAGCTCTGGGAAGATCAAGCTTCAGAAGATGAAAGTACCGTACAGTATGAAGGCCAGGGTGTACTGTATTACCTCTGCCTGAAGGTTAATTTACACAACAATATGTCTTTGTGCATTCGACAGTGCTGCTGTATTAAGAAGCATCTTGACCGCCACCTAGCTGTGACAGGCGGAGGTATTGTTTAAACGGATCCATGGGTTCATTTGTTAATGTAATGCACAATGCAGAAGAGGATAAAGTATCAAGATGTGGCATGTTGCCTGAAAAGGAGGGTCTTGAATTGAGACTGTTTGAGGTTGAATCATTCAGATGAGTATTGTGAATTAGATAAATCATTAATTGTAAAGATCCAACTCAAAAGAGTGAATCATTCACAAATCGTACATACTTTAACTGAATCTTTCAGGACAGTTAATTAAGAAATAGTTACAGGGAATTGAGAAGGATCGCACGGAATTAAACGTGAAATTCTGAAATAGAAGGACTGAAATATTTTTACTAGGTAAGTTTACAATAAGGTTACATTTGTTAATATTAGTTAACTGTACTAGTTATCTTGAATTAACAATGAAAAAAACACTTCTAAAGCAATAATTATGAATAATATGAACTAATAAAAAACTAAAACTATTTATTATTACTGTTAACAAAGATTAATAAATACTGTATCAAATGTATTGTTTATTGTTAGTTAATGCATTATTGGGATGAATCTCACCATGTTGTAAAGTGTTACCACGTACTCCAATAATCTTTGTTTTATTTCAAAAATACAGAAAAAAAAATGTTTTACAATGTAAGTGCATGTGTCAAGATTTTCAGTGAATAATTACTTAAATTTCAATCTGTTCCTCAGACAAAGTAAGCATTGCTTCAGTCATTAATCACTTTGATGACACTAAAAAAAAGTGTCCAGGATATTCACTTTTTATGTTACTAGGAGAAATACAAATTCATATGGGTTTGGAACAACATGAAAGTGACTAAATAATGACAGAATGACCCAGTAATTGACCCAGTACTCACCAACCATGTGTTTCCGGACATGTGCCATGGTGTAGAATTTCTTTTCACAGATTTCACAAGAGAACTTCTTCTCGGCATATCCGTGGACAATCTTGTTGTGTTCATGTAACGACCACAGCTTTTTAAAGGCTTTTCCGCAAGTCACGCACTACAAAGATCAGAGAATCTGAATGAACGGCATTAGACTTAACAGCTTTACCTTAGGGGTCGAACACTATTTTATCATTCTCAGAGAGTACCAAGAACTGCACAAGCTAAATAAAGAATAAATATTGCAAAGGGCACCTCTAACTTAACATTCATTTATACCAAATTAAACACAACAGCACAATTGTCTTAATTACACTGAATTCCCCATAAGTGCTTAATATAGCAAAGACAAATGAGTGCTGGATGTTTTAGACCCAGTTTGAGTTAGAGGTGGAAATGGTCTGGTAGACCTGCTTTAATGGCAGAAAACAGCTGTTCTCCACACCCTAATACAGTCTGTGCCTATATATCATCCCAACTCTCTGGTCTATCATTCTGCACTTATAGCAGAAGAGAATGCACATAATACACCTTTAAACATGATAAAATGTGTTATAAGAAAGCTGATAGGTATATACTGTTATTGGTAGATGAAAACTATGAGTACACCAGCAAACTAACAAATTAATTGTTATTTTAAAATCACCAATAATCGATAATTGGTCAATATTAAAATTCTTCACTATTTTTCTAAATAAAATTAAAATAAACAGTAATATCTCAAATAAATCGTTTTAAACACTGCAATTAAATATAGGCATCACAGCAATATAATTTACAGCATGAAATATTAATATTCATTTTGATATTTGCTAAAGATTGCATTTAATAGTGTTATTAAATTATTAGTGTTTATATTGATTAACTTCAAGTGAGCATTATGATGTAATCTACATCTAAAAATACATGATGTAATATATATATATATATATATATATATATAGCAGAGATATAACCATTTATTGGTTTATCGGTTATTGATATTTTTGGCTTTTTGACATTTAAAATAACCATTGATTTGTATCAATTTTATAAAATTTAAAAATATACATCCATTACCTTTCAAAAGTTTTGAGTCGGTAAGACTTTGTCTCTTATGCTTACCAAGGCTGAATTTATTTGATTAAAAAATTGGTAAAAATAGTAATATTGTGAAATATTACAATTAAAAACAACTTTTATCTATTGTAATATATATTTTAAAATGTTAATTTTCAGCATCATTACAGTCTTCAATCTCACATGATCCTTCAGGAATCATTTTAATATGCTCATTTGGTGCATATTTTGTGATACAAATATATTGTTATTATTATTACGAGGTTGATCTATAAGGCTGATTTTACACAAGCATTTGGTGCAATTGCTTGTGTGAAATCGGCCTTATAGATCGACCTTGTTAACATGTGTGCATGCAGACAGGTGTGTGTACCTGTATGTTTTTCTCACAGTTTGTCTGATGGTGTAGCAGCAACTCGCTCTCCAGTAAAAAGCGCTTGCCACATTTATTGCAGATCTGCATGCGGTTGTGTGTGACGTTCATGTGCTTCTCCAAGTACCAGCGGTTGTTAAAAATACGAGGGCACTTCTTGCAGGAAAAGTGCTGTTTTTCTTCGAGCTTCACCTTCTGCCCCAGACTCTCCTGCTCTTTTCTCTTCTTCCTCCCCTCCCCTAGTGTGGTAGCGATTAGTGTCCGTTTCATGGTGGCATCTGTGCCAGTTGATATTCTTGTGGCACGCCGTCTTCCTATGCTGGTGTGTCCTGTTTCTGGAATGTTGAGTTTGTTCTCTTCCTCATCTTCCTCATCATCGCTGCAATTTTCCATCTCTTCCTTTCCTTGTTCATATTCTTCTTCTTCGTCCTCGCCAACATCTTCATTGTCATCCTGTTCCTTCCCCTCCTCCGCACCAGGAAGACCGGTGCGGTGGCGAACGAGGAGGGATGAGGTACTTGAGGTGACGCCCTTGCCGTCTGACCCTTTAGAAACATTCAATGTCTGGTTGTTGAGGTTGACCTCCACAATAATTTGCTCTCTGTTAAAAGAGACAGAACCATCCTGGGCTCCCGCGTCATTGAAACAGGCCTCTCCCTCCATTTTGCATAAGCCACGCCCTCCTCCAATAGCCACACCCCCTCTGCTGTCATCATTTTTATATAAGTGTTTGGCCTGAGGGCTGGAGTGGATGCTAGATGAATGTGTCTGGTTAATGTCCCTTCTGACCCCACTATCCTCCACAAGCAATGAGAAAGTACCATTGCCTTGCTGTGTGTACATCTTCTCAATCTCCTTCATCTTGTACATCTGATTGGACGAGACCATGCCCTGCCTGTCTGTGTCAGCCATCTCATTGGAGCCAAGTAGTTTGTAGCAGGAATCACTCATCTGTGGCACAATGGCCACCTGTATCACTTCAAAGATGGAGATATAGATAAAGTCGAGGGTCTGGATGCTCAGCACCTCAAAGGCCAGGTTTATGTGGTGCAGCGGTTGACTCTGGGAGAGGAGAGCCTGAAAGTTGGGTCTATGTTCACCCAGTACGTACTTGTGGGCGGAAAATGTACAGTGGGACACCAGCACAAGGTCCACGTCGCACAGGTGAGGCTGGTAGAAATGCTGTTTGCTCAGCCTGTCCATTAAACGAGTAGAAAGCAGAAAGAGCTCAGCAGAGGGGAAGTCAGCAGTCCTCTCCACTGTGAGATAAGACAGGAGAAAATGTATTTTAATCTTACAATTCATTAGCAAATTATTTACAAATAATAAGATCATAAACAGGACAATTATATCCACTTGAAAAACAGAACAATAATAAACATTTTAGATCTAGATTTGCATTTCAAGAACAAAGTACCAATATAGCAATAGATAAGTAGCTATATACCAATAATATGGCTTAAAATAATTATTTTAATGTGGTTTTATTTACAGGGTTCCCACTCTTTTTCAGCAACCATTTTCCAGTACTTTTCCAGGACATTTCCAATTTTACTACGGCGGGAATAAAAGACATGGATCATGCCAAATATTGCTTTCTAAGTCTTTAAAAGCTGTACAGTTTATTGCCATTACTTAACAATCCAGCATTTTTCAATATGAGCTCTTCATCATACATTATGGAACCTTGTTTACACCACAGAATAGAAAGAAAAGGTCATTGTGACTTTTTATCTCGCTATTCTGACTCTCGCAATTGCGAGTTTACATATTTGTGATATAAACACAAAAATTGTCGCAATTCTTTTTTCCTCAGAATTGGACTTTATATCTTGCAATTGCAGTTTAGATCTCACAATTCTGAGAAAAGAAGTCAGAATTGCAAGATATAAACTCGCAACTGCGCAAAAAAGTCAATTGTGAAGAAAAGGTCAGAATTGCGAGTTTATATCATGCAATTCTGACTTTATAAAACACAAATGTGACTTTATATCAAAATGATGTGATTAGTTAGCAGCTTACGAGTTAACATTCACTGCATACATTTGAGCAGTTAATAGTGTTAGCTATAAAACATCATTATTCAAAATACTACTCACACGTATCAAACTCAGCATTCCTGAACATGTGCTTTCTACAACTAGCGCTAATCGTTTGGGCCAGCGATAAACTCTTTATACTCGGCTAAAGAAATAACTTTTTTTTAAAGAATTTTCCCAGACAACAACAAGATTTTCCAGGACATTTGACATTTGCTCTAATTTTCCATGTGTTTTCCAGGACTGGAAAATTTGTCATCAATTTTCCAGGTTTTCCAGGTTTTCCAGGACGAGTGGGAACCCTGATTTAGCCATTATATTTTTTAAACACTGTATCATTAGATTCAAAATCCTTCCTTGTCTCAAAACTTGGAAGTATTAGAGTGTTACGATAAGATGAATTAATAGTGGCTGTGATTTAAAGTGAATCAGAAATTGTGATTCAGTCAATCAGTTCAAACAGTCTGATTCATAGCATTTGATTCATAGCTCTGATTCAATTATTTATTTGGGCCACCATTACAAAACGGTTAATGTCAGTATTATTTATATTATTTATATACTATTATAGTATTTATTAATATATTAAATAAGATTTTATTTTTATATTTTAAGTTTTCATTTTAAAAATGATTTAAGATTTAGTGGTTTTGTTATGTGCTTTTGTCAACTTTATTAGTTTTTTTAGCATGATTTTTATTTCAGTTTTAGTTTAAGCAATTTGAGCAAATTAACGTACATTTATTTCAATTTTATTTCAGTTAGTTGCCAAGGCAAATTTTTTTATTTTCATTTAAGTTTTTCATCTAATATTTATATTTTATTTCAGCTTTTTATTAATTAACAATAATTAATTGAATAGTTTTAGTTAGCAATAACAACACAGTTTAATGCTTTAAAACTTTATAAAATTTCACACAATTAAATGTTCCGTTAAAAATATAGGGAAATAATATTGCTGTTTATTAGTATGTTTCATTATATTGGCGCATGCAAGTGAAAATTATTAAATATAGTTTTGTGTGTTAATTAGTAAAAACAAATTTTGTGAAAATCATGCTCGAACTAGACTGTTTTCTGTATATTATTGAATTAATTTTGTTTGTACTTGATATGTACTAAATTGTTTCCTCTGTCTTGATTTTTAAGACATTTCAGAGCAAGATATTGGTGTGTATATTGTCAAAAAGTAAAAATGTATATTTTTTACTATAATGTCAATAACTAATATTAAAGTAACACTGTATAAAATACATCAGGACATCAGAACCGATTTCACTCACAGCAGGCTTGAAAACATTATCAAACAAAGTCCATCTGAGAACGAGAAAGGCAGGAGCTACTGGAGCCTGCAGTGATGCCCTCCCCTTCTGCTCCCAAGGTTGGTTTATTTTAGATCAGGAAGGACAAGGTTTCGATCTGGACAGCATCTCTTTAAAAACTCCACAGAGGTAAGGAAAGGGACAAAGGGAGAGGCAGCAAGCCAAAAGAGAAATAGACAAACCAATTGAGAGGAAAGAATTAGAAGTATGTAAAAAGCACATTGAGATTCAGAGCCGTACGCTAACCATTAGCTTCCTCCTCCTGCGTCCTGTCTCTCCAAGTTATCATTATGCACAAGACAAAACACCGTCCAATAAACAATTAAAGAGAGCAGGGAGAGTAAATATCAGACTCTCCAAACAATTATACAGATTGGTTACGCTGACTTTTATGTGACTAACAACAAGTGGAATAAAGAGTGTTACTTCTTATCTCCGTAAACAGGATTAGTTTGTTTTCAGGAGGCCATTAAGTCCAATCAATCTTGCTAAATGTCACCCAGAAATACACAGAATCGACAGCATAAACTCTTACTTAAAAATACAAGAATATCCATCCTCATATGTGCTCACTGTGACCAAACCGTTGCACGTGAACTAATATCTAATATCCTTCTGGATCTGGGAACAGCTGGCTGCACCAAACTGACATATTTGCCTGGTCTACAGTCGGGTTCAGGAAGTAAAAACATTAATTTTCTCCACAGGGAAATTGATTTTTAATGTTAACTTATAAACCTTTAAAGTTATAGTTTAGTTAAACCTTTATAGAATTTGCTTCTGTTGAAGCCATTAGTCCGCATTATTTCAACTTAGTTTTAAAACAACTGTGTTTAATAGCAGAATTTGTGGTGGAAAAACAACATTACCCATGATACTGTACAGAAAAACACACCAATCAGAGAGTCTATATACAGGTGAAGTGAATAACACTGACTCTTCATCACTGCACCTGTTAGTGGGTGGGATATATTAGGCAGCAAGTGAATATTTTGTCCTCTAAGTTGATGTGTTAGAAGCAGGAAAAATTAGTTTAGCAAGGGCCAAATTGTGATGGCTGGACCACTGGGTCAGAGCATCTCCAAAACTGCAGCTCTTGTGGGGTGTTCTCGGTCTGCAGTGGTCAGTATCTATCAAAAGTGGTCCAAGGACGGAACAACGGTGGAGTGGCAACAGGGTCATGGGCAGCAAGGCTCACTGATGCAAGTGGGGAGTGAAGGCTGGCCCGTGCGGTCTGATCAAACAGGCAAGTTATTGTAGCTCAAATTGTTCAAGAAGTTAATGCTGGTTCTAATGCTGCCTTCACGTGCTATCGGAATTATCGTAAAAACGAGTTTCCTAGGTAAAAATTGCACATGAACGCCCTCTGATGTTGTGTTTACCACTGGGAAGTTCGGAAATAATTTTGATACCCCAATTCCCGAGATGGGCGTGTCATAAGCTTTAAACATGGTGGCGGGGAGAACTGGACTGCTGTGGCAGGTCCAAAACAGCTTGGTCGTCTTGTCTTGACATTAACGTAGTACATATTTACATGTGAGTAATCATATGAAGTGTATTGTATGTTTGGTACACAGCGAAAATAGCCGGCATTTGACTGAAATTACAGAATCAGCAGAAAGCGGACTATGTGGAATGTTTATGGTTGTCGGTGCATGGAGACTACAAATGATGATGGTTTTAATAAGACTTTCCCAATAAATAGGCAAGAATAACCTGGTGTCCACCATGATTCCTGTTCACTCCGACAACAAAGCACTTGAATGCAACAAGCTCGTAATCACGACTTCTAAAGTGGGAATTAGGACATTTCCGATAGCACGTGAAGGCAGCATAATAGAAAGGTGTCTACACAGTTTGTTGCGTATGGGGCTGCATAGCTGCAGACCAGTTAGGGTACCCATGCGCTAACAGTTGGCATGTGAGAATCAGAACAAGACCAAGAAGCAATGGAAGAAGGTGGCCTTGTCCGATGAATCATGTTTTCTTTTACATAATTTGGATGACCGGGTGCGAGTGCGTCACTAACCACTAACCTAGGGAACACATGGCACCAGGATGCACTATGGGAAAAAGGAAAGCCGGCAGAGGCAGTGTAATGCATTGAGCAATGATCTGCTGGGAAACCTTGGGTCCTGCCGTCCATGTGGATGTTACTTGGACACGTACCACCTACCTAACCATTGTTGCAGACCATGTACACCTTTTCATGGAAACAGTATTCTCTGGTGGCTGTGGTCTCTTTCAGCAGGATAATGTGCCCTGTCACAAAGCCAAAGTGGTTCCGGAGTGGTTTGATGAGCACAATACCGAGTTAGAGGCCTCCAAATTCCCCAGATCTCAACCCAATTGAGCATCTGTGGGATGTGCTTAACAAACAAGTCTGATCCATTGAGGCCCCACCTAACAACTTACAGGACTTAAAGGATCTGCTGCTTACATCTTAGTGCCAGATACCACAGCACACCTTCAGGGGTCTAGTGGAGTCCATGCCTCGACGGGTCAGGGCTGTTTTGGCAGCAAAAGGGGGACCAACACAATATTAGATCATAATGTTATGCCTGATCGGCATATATATATATATTCATATTCAACTGGGATTGCAGTTTGTAATGGGTTGTCACTGTTGCACTCCATGTGTGGAACAACACATGACAAGTCAAGGACAAGCATTTAAGCCTGGAAATATTGTTTGATTAGATAATAGGAAAGATATGACTGACTGACTAAAGAGTTCAAATGTAATTCCATATGCACTATTCTTTTCTCTGGAATATTGTGTGAATCTTTGTATATTCAAGGTGGATGATCACTGGAATGGAGTAAAACCCTACAGCTAAACAGAAAACACAAGTCACGAAGTTCAGAAGCATTCATGCTGTTCATTTGGATAAATAAAATTATTTTGCGCCACCAGGAATAATTGAAAATAGATAAGGGGTTGTTATTCAAAACAACACCAAGTCAGCTGTATCAAATTTAAAACTGGCAACATGAAACATTTCTGAAAGATGTTAAATAAGTCTGAGCCATTGCAAAGTGGTTAGTGAGTGTTCACAAAGTGCATATCGTCCTCTCTCTCTCTCTCTCTCTCTCTCTCTCTCTCTCTCTCTCTCTCTCTCTCTCTCTCTCTCTCTCTCTCTCTCTCTCTCTCTCTCTCTCTCTCTCTCTCTCTCTCTCTCTCTCTCTCTCTCTCTCTCTCTCTCTCTCT
>NC_137119.1:25757050-25937050 GCF_949357685.1 Gobio gobio
TCCCCTTTCCTTTCAAAAATGGTGATATGGAGAGCAAGAAAGAAAATGCTGGACTTCTAATGGAATCCCCAGCAGGCTTATTTGTTTTCCAATCCAATGAAAATACATTTTCGATTAGTACATTTTTTTTCTGTTTATTTGATGAACATGCACCAAACTGCCACTTAATTAGTAGCACCATAGAAGAATTTAAAGTCCCAGTGAACCGGAAGTTGCAACTGATTTTATTTCAGTGCTGTGACGTATTTCCAAGTGAAACGGAATATTGAATAGAGGGCAGGGTTTTACTTCAGCGCTCCTCCTCTCCATCTCGTGCTCATAGCAGACTAACGATTGGAGGGGAGTGGTTAAGAAATTCAAACCCAAGCCGTCAACAGTCATCATCGGAAAGGGAACCCCATTTCCAGACCGGAAGTTACTTTTCAGATTTTGATTAACCCTTTAAGACCTAAGGGTATTTTTACAATTAATTTTCCGCCTGGTGTTATTTACTAAAAAAGCTTGTAAAACATCAACCCTGTTGTGCACAGACAATTGACACACCTCTTTTTTTTCAAGACAAGTTGCACTGTCAGTATATTTGTGTTGCATTGATGTCACCTGAATGTAAAATAAGTTATGGGACCTTAAAGACAAATGAAAACATAAAACGGAAATTGAATCACTCAAATATTTATTGAAAACACACACAAATAAATAAAAGCTAAGCATATTTCCTCTGGAAAACAGTTTGTTCAAGTCTTTGGAGTCCTGGAACTCAGGAATAAACATGATAACTTATACAGAACCAAAACTATTTACATTTTTCCAAAAAAAGTCCAGGCGCTTTTAGCCTCTTTGGATTTTGGATATTTACTGGTGCCAAGCCTCAAAACAGTTCCTATCAGGAACTTCTCCTCAAACTTTCTCCTCAAACTTTTTCCTCAAACTTTCTCCACAAAACTACTAAAAACTGCAGCGCGTCTCTCTCTCTTTCTCTCCTCAACACTAGCCGTGTGTCTCTCTATCAACAATAACAGAGCTGTGGTTTGTGCGTAATGACGCACACCAACGTGGATGACGGATCAGCCTGTCATTGGTCAAACCCTCATCCAAAATGGCAGCTAGCATCGCGCTAGCGGCAAAAATGACGGAAAATTTATAAATTATGGACATCAAGTGGATATATCTTGGATGTAAGCGTTTTGATTTATTGCTGAACAACTCCAAAAAGATGCACATGTTCCAGGCTGGATAGAAAACCTTCTGTAAAGGCTACAAAGACACCAAAGACACCCCCGTGATGGCTAGCTCGTTAGCTTTCTGCTGGAAA
The DNA here is from genome assembly GCF_949357685.1 of Gobio gobio. Taxonomy (NCBI): domain Eukaryota; kingdom Metazoa; phylum Chordata; class Actinopteri; order Cypriniformes; family Gobionidae; genus Gobio; species Gobio gobio. The sequence continues at coordinate 25,758,363 of NC_137119.1, forward strand.
AAACGGTAAGAAAATCGATAAAAGTTTCATGAAATAATATAGATATTTATCGGAGGTGCCGTGTGACGTCGTGGGCGATGCCGTCGGGCTCTGAGGGTTAAAGATTACCACGGCAAAAAAAAAATTCTGTGTATTAACTTGCACGGATTAGTTGTTCAACCTAAGACCTGTAATGTGGGCTAACAAAGTAAATAAGATCGATTTTGATTTCATGAGGACTTTAAGGGAAATCCACAAATAAAAAGAGACACCATGGGCCCTATCATACACCTGGCGCAATGCGACAAATGTGTTTTTTGCTAGTTTCAGCCCGACGCAGTTATCATTTTCACGCCCTACGCCACATTGTTTAAAGCTACACTGTGTGATATTTTCCCCCATCTAGTGGTGAAAAGGTATATGACCATCCAGTGAATTTTAGTTTCTGTTCCTCTCAATTCCGATTTCGTTTTAACTCCTACGGTGGCCGATTTAGTCCAAGATTAATATGGCTTCCAGTTCGACCTCGTCCACATTCGACACGGTGCCTGTGGGATATTCTGTGCGCAGTGGGATGGTTGGAACTCAACTGGCCTAATTATTCGACTAGAAAGAACTGCAGCTAATCCAGAGTGAACTTTGATGATAGTAATGTTTATTCAGTCATCCAATTGCAAGGCATAAACAGGTTTGCATGTATATGTACATAAATGTGGTTTCTGTGAGAGAACAAATAAGGATGGTAAATATACATGATAATGGCATGACAGAAGATACACAGTTAAGAACTGTATAACTATACTTATAAGTTACATTTGTATAATGTAACCGTAAACCAGAGCTTATTGTACCATATATAGGCGCTAAATGCAGCTGCATTAAAAGGAGCGGAGCTGCCGCTGCTGCTGCTAACAAGCGGTGTCGGATTACAAAAGTGTGTGCGCAGGTTTAGCTCTGTATAACAAGTGTCAATATGCCGATCAGACCTGATACATATTTCCATCAACATACATTACAAGCAAATATTTTCTATAAACTAATAAACATTGTTGATAACAAAATAACTGAATGATTATTCAAATAGGTGAGCATTACGCTATTGTATGTTGACACAAAAATACTTCTGAATCAACTGAATTACGCGATGACACACTCTGAAACACATCCACAATGACAATAACTATTATTACTTACGGAGTTATTAACGCACAGAAATACCACACAAGGAAAAACAGACTTTTGAGGAATAAACAAGCCAGGAAAACTCCGTATAACTCTGTTACTGGAGCTGCTGAGATGAACTCTCTGCGCATGCACCAGACTAGTCTGAACAAGTTGACGCGCACAGTGTTAAAACCGGTTAAAACGCGAATGGCGAAGCTTGAATTTACGGGTATGTCCCTCTTTGGCTAATGTACTTTCAAGATGGAGGGGCAACATGGCGACCACCGTTAGATCCCATTACCTTATGTATTTTCAATGGCATATTATAAACTTACGAGAATACTTTATTACTTGAAAGAAGTAAATATACATTAATGAGCACATATATTTTTGAAAGAACTAAGTGTTTTTAGCTAAGAATAGACTAAAAAAGTTACACAGTGTAGCTTTAAATAGCAAATGCACTTGCGCCCATCTGTTCGGCATGCTGGTCTGAAAACAAAGTGTGTTCAGGCGAATCGTTGGCCATTGACCAACAAAAACTGGTCTAAAGTCAATAGCACAATATTTGTGGTGTTATTCAAAGGGCGCATTAGTAATACGCGCCTAAAGGTGGGTTCACACTGCTTATTACACACACACGGGGATGAGCAGCAGCACACAAACATTTTTAAATATTAAAAATAAAAGAACGCTTCTCCAGAGAGGAATCCAGTCTTTCTGCTCGCAAATTCCGTAATGTAAATAGTGAATCTGCCATGGTGAAAGCGAAATTGGCTTTTAAAGGGAATGGGAGATTGGTTTATTGCACGTTATGGCCAAAACACACCCATGACTCATTATTAAGAGACTACAACCCTTTTGGACAATGCACCTAGCGTGCCAATCGTTTTTTCCGTCGTTAAAGTAGCAAAAGCGGATTCGGACATGCTAAGTGCACCTACGCCATGCACTTAAGACCATACACTCAGAACGTTAAAATAGGGCCCCATATCTTAACACATCTCAACACAGCAGGTTTGGGTGATTTTTGATGTCTTCAGTGAGAATCAGACAGAAATAAAGGGATAGTTCACCCAAAAATGAAAATTCTGTCATCATTTATTAACCCTCAAGTTGTTCCAAACCATTGACTTCCATTGTATTTTTCAGTGGGGCCCATCAACTGTTTGGTTTCCGACATTCTTCAAAATATCTTCTTTTGTGTTCAGCAGAAGAAAGAAATGCATACCGGTTTGGAACAAATTGAGAGTGATGCAAATTATGACAATTTTCATTTTAGGGTGAACTATCCCTTTAAAATGGACAGAGTGATGAGTAGATCTGTCAGTGAGCACTGTAACAATGCAGCCACTGTGAAGACCACTGACCAACCTATCAACAACTTTTCATAAATTGCTCACAATTTCAGAAACCATACAGGAAGTCATAAAGAAATACAAACTCAACAAACCACAGCGACAAGCCACAGGAATTTCATAAAACTGAACGATATATAAACAACTCGTTTTATCTTCATTTTTTGGAAAGCATAAGAGTGAAAACAAACAGTACAATCAATATTTTAATGCAAGTTGCAAATGATGCTTTCAAAGTTTTTGACCATAATGGCATCTCTGTGTCAGAAAAGACTGGTAACATGACCCAGGCTAATCCAGCTAGATTTTCTTTCTCCTGTTACAGTACCACAGACCTCAGAGCACTAGGAGAGGGAGGCTCTGGCTGTCAGGCGGAAGACAGAATGATGGAAACGCAAACTCTGCAATCCTTTCCCCCCTTCAGCATTGTCCTAACAAGAGCTCAGGATTGGGAGGCTTGAGTGACACCCTCAAGAACCAGAGCGGGCATCATGCCAGCCTGAATCTCCCTCAGATTGGACAGAGACACAGCTAGTATGGAGCTTCAGCACGGTTGTTCAACACTGATCTGAAAAGACTCACTAAAACTGAGTCAGCATAAAACTAGAGCTGACTTTATGGAAAATAAAGTGAGTGATTGAGAGAGGAAATTTGAAGGGGTTGTGAATATGGGATCCTTTCTGAACCAGAAAGTATTTTGGTTTATTATCTGGAATAAGAGTTTACACACACTGGAAAAAATCATCAGTCACCAACCAGACTAACTTAAGAAAATAGAAAAAAATTGACTGGTTTACCCACCCTCATATTGTACAGAACAAAACAAAAACAGCACCATAAGTGGTTGATATGACCTGAAGTCTCCTGAAGTCATACAACAGTTCTGTGTGAGGAACAAACCAAAGTCTAAGTGGTTATTCACTAAAAATCTTTCCCCCAGTTCTCAGGTTTCATTCATATAACTGCATATTCAAAATTATAATACACTAATCATATGCCAAATTTGAACATGTGCACATTTTTGGAGCTTTTAGTCACTTTTTTAAAGGAAAAGTGCAGCATGAACACTTTTCAAAACATCTCCTTTTGATACCACAATAATAAATTACAGATATATGACCATTTAAATTTTTTGCTATATCTTTAACCCTCCCAGCAGATCACATCTTTAGTAAGTGCAGTGCATCCATGACACAGAATAGTGACTCCTTTGACCTTCGACTAAACTTTGAGACTGTTGTTGCCCACTCTGTATTAATGAAAAACAAGCATTATCATGAGAATCTAATCAGGCCGCTATTAAAGAGACGAGAGACTAATCGCTGTCCTTCTGCCCTCTGGATTCCTCCACTTCCTGTGCTGCCAGCCCGAGGGGAAGTTTCACAGTGCTGTAAAATGCAGAGGCGCTGCTGTCTGGCCCTGTTTCCTCATCAATCACACACAGATGCCAAGTAATGACTCTGCATCTGGAGTCTCTCTGCCCAAGACAATATGCACAGTTAGAAATGACCAGCATTTCAATAGAGCATTAAAGAAAATCTTCTTTTTGAAGGAGTTGTGGAAATGAATAACAGAAGGTTTTTAAGAAAATAAGCCTAAAAATTCAAAATAATTTAAATATTTTTATTTGGCTATTAATGCAGAGAAATAATTTCTTGTCAACTACAATTGACTATATATAAGTGGGAACGTTGGGCCATTTTTCAACGCCGACTACCTTTTTCCGGTGTGTTCCGCACTGTTGGCTCTAGTCGGACGCTGTCTGTTTTTTTTTGGCGGCCTTTTCAACATGTAGAATCGGCGTCGGGCTGTCTGTGAGAAAGAACTCTGATTGGCTGCTCAGTTTAGCGAACAAGTCAGTGCACGAGAATACAAGCAAAAGTGATGAAAGCGAGCAAAGAAGTCATGACGGCACAGACAGAAGGCTACGTCATATTACCTGAGCATTCCACTGCACGAAAATTTTCATAATAACATTAATAACGTGTACCGATAATTGTGTAACACAATAACGTGATCAGCAACATTGATATTCAAAATAGTAAGCAATCGCTGCTTACAAATATTCTTAAAAATAAATCTTCTTAAATAGACAGTTATCTCCTTTACACGCAGGTGCAGAATGTGCATGCTAGTTGACAGTCACGTGTAGTCCTTTCAGTGTGTTCAAGCACAGATTTTCAACACAAGGCAACAACACAGTCGGCTTTCATCAGCGCTAGTTCTCTGGCGCCGGTTTGGTGTGTCCTTACCCTTAGAGTTCTGTGAACTACCCCTGAAACGGCAACTAACACCCAGGCAAAACCAGGTCTCTGGTTACCATCTGATAAAACGGTTTTATTGCTCAAAAGAATGTGGAAGTTGGCCACATGCAAAAGCACAGGCCAAAGAAAAGCCGGCTTAATCCAATCATGCAAATGAGTCAGCTTCCAAACAAAGGAACTTTTCCCACTTGAAAATTGCACCTTTCTCATTGGTCAAGCTAAACTCGAGAGGTGTGACCTCTGTGGAGGTTAAAGAGCACCCGCATAGTTCCCCTCTCTCTCTCTCTCTATCTTCTCCTAGTTGCTGTTCGTGTGGAACGCCACAGGGCCGCCATGCCGACAGGGCCTTAAATTACAACCATTGTAACTTCCTTCACCATAACAGAGTCAAACTAACACCATTAGTTCATTCTCTTTTATTTGTTCAATGCAGAAGAAATTGATTGCAACTTCAACACCATCGACTCACGGAACCATCAAGATTTTTCCCCGAGACTGCATCCAGATGCTTGTTCAGCGGCTAAGGCATTGCAAGTATCGTACATTTAACTTAAGCCACATTTCCACCGCGGGAACTTTCCCCAGGAACTAGGGACTTTAGGGTGGTACTCTGTGTGTTTCGACCGCAGGGATCAGGGTCTAAATGAAGTTCCAGGTAAATATTTCCCCTTCGAAATTCTGCGTGAGGTAGTACCTGCTCGCGAGGTAGTACTTTTTCAAAGTTCAGGAAATTTGGGGGGTGGGACTTGAGCGCTGAACATGCTGATTGGTTGACGTCACGCAGCATTTTATTTCAACTACTATTTTTAAAAGTCTGTTGCGGAGCGTGCAGTAAGAGTTGTTTGCTATTCGAATCAACAAGTTTAAGAGACACGACCGATGGACTGACAACGAGGTTCCGCGGAATCCAGCGGAACCGGAAAGCCATGCGCAGTCTTAATAGCCTGACAAGCCAGACCCACATCAAGATGTTGGGTCTGGGAACTCACCATTGGCAGGGCTCAATCCGAGGGGCGGGATAAACGGTTGTCTTTCAAATTCCCTCTGCACGCAATAGGATAGCGCTACAACCAACCAGAGCAACGAAGAAGGTGAAGCGGAGCTAGTTGATAGATTAAACTTTCGCTGCATCCGGTCTGCAAAACTCAGAACACATCTTCCTTTCTTAAGAATGACTTCAGTGCCGTTCTTTGTTCTTTTCTCACAGAAAATCTTAACACCAAGTCTTCCAGAGTCGCGGCCAAAGACGATTCGAAAGACCGCTGTTCGCCAGCTTCTTTGTTTACAAGTAGCACGCGGGCAACTCTGCCGTCATTATGTTAAGCCCGCCAACTGACTCTATACACGATGTGATTGGCCGGACCAGAGTTTGGTTTTTCCAGCTCGCAAGCCAACGGAGAGTTGCTAGACTACCCTGGCTGCAAATTAGATTTGCTGCTGCTAGGGTGCGTCTGGATTTCTAGGCTAGTCACCGGACTAATTTGCCTAATCTTCACGGTACTTTAGACCTCGATGGAAATCCAGACAGCAACAGGTCTGGGGGAAAAAGTTCCTGGGACAAATTGTTCCAGGTAATTTCGGTGGAAAAGGGGCTTAACTAAACAGATGTTTAGTATAAGTTGCAGACCCCTTGTTAACAAGTTGCTTTGAACTAAGATACTGATGGTTAAATGACTCTTTTCAATGCTTCATTCCCCTGTTCTGTTTTCAGTTTCATTAACTTTCACATTTTCCATGTATGCGTGATTTGTGTATGTGTTTGCTTAGATTAGTTAAGTGTTTGTGATTTAGTTAATAGGGATGCCACAATTCTCAATATAATATTGAACCGTTCGGTACGGCATTCACGGTTCAATACGCGCTTGTGAATCGCGTTTTTTTTTTGGTTTCGCATTTAATGAATTATTTTCCTACAAATTGTATAATTTGCCTCCATCCCAATACTGAACAACGCGACATACATTCACATCACACGTTAGTGGTAGAGTTATACTCACGGAACACTATAGTTATTCACAATCACGAAAGTTCATTATTTGCATGCGTTTTAAAGTCTTGCCGGTTTCATTCGCGTGCACGGTTTTAACATGCGCTTTTCAGAGCGCGCGCACTAAAAGCCTGTCAAACACGTGAATACTGAACTAAGTAGTCGTCTTACTGCGTTAATACTGTCCGATACACAAAAGGTTAACATAAACACAGTCGGTTATGTCTAAAGTGAAAGTAAAATAGCAATCGTGTCTGTATATTAGATGTGTAGAGGTCTTAAATTGACAACAGGGCAGTAGTGAACACGCGGTCCTTAAAGGGACAGTTCACCTATAAAATTATGTCATTATTTACTCACTCTAATATTGTTTCAAACCTGTATTCATTTCTCGATGACATAATTTTCAGTTTTGAGTGAAATATCCCTTTAATGTTAATACAACAACAAAAGACAGAAAATCACTCACTGCTCTTGACTGAAAAACGAATACAGTAGCTAAGAATCAATGTATATTTTATAGTGAAGTCTATGTAGTGTTTTATTTTTACATTTATTAATTCAATTTCATACTTAAATGCTGCTGTACAGCTCTGAGCTGCCAGTGTAAATCTTTATATATATTTATTTTATATTATCCAATACACTAGGAATGTGTACAAGGTTTTTTTTAAGTAAAGTTTTAAGTTTAAGTAAAGTTTTTCAATTCTTCTAAGTAAAATAAAGAAAGAGTATTGCAATAAAAAAATAGTCTTTTTTCTCTTTAACCTCTTGCGGTTCCTGTCGCCTAAGAATAGAATAGCAAAAAACTGCTCGGGTTATGTATATAACCCTTGTTCCCTGAGAAGGGGAACGAGCACTGCATCGGGACGACGCTTTGGGGATGCTCCCTTAGCATCAGCGAATCTGAAACCAGAATGCCAACTAGGCCAATCCGATTGGCGTGCGTGATGACGTCATCGTGACGGCATACCCGGAAGTATAAAAGGGTTGCTGGAGCGTAATGGCGGTAGTAATTGCTCTGAAGCATGCGCTCCAGGCGCGCCAAGGTGTGGCGTCGGGATGCAGTGCTCGTTCCCCTTCTCAGGGAACAAGGGTTATATACATAACCCGAGCAGTTCCCTTTCGAGGGAACTCGCACTGCATCGGGACGACGCTTTGGGGAACGAGTACCCACTAGGCCACACCGAAGGGTAGCGCCTGCCCTAGTGTGAAGCCGGAAACCGGGCACAGCTAGGACTGGAGCACCCTCGCACCAGGCGTCGTAGGGAGATCCAGGCTATAAAACCTGATAAAAGTGTGTGGGGTAGCCCACCCGGCCGCCTCGCAGATATCCTGCAAGGGGACCCCAGAAAGAAGGGCCACCGAAGAGGCCATGCCTCTGGTGGAATGAGCCCTCACAGCCACAGGTGAAGGCAAACTGTGCACCTGATAGGCCATGGTAATCGCCTAGACAATCCAATTACTGATTGTCTGAGTAGACGCAGGCAATCCCTTCTTAGGTGAGCCAAAACACACCAACAGTTGTTGTGATCTCCTCCACTGTGCAGACTTCGCCAAATAAACTCTGAGCGCCCTAACCGGGCAGAGTAGGTGAAGTCTCCCCTCTTCCGCCGTCACATGAGGCGGAGGATGAAATGCCTGCAGGACCAATGACCTGACCACCCTTGATGGCACCTTAGGCACGTAGCCCGGCCTAGGGTGTAAGATGGCCTTTACTCCTCCCAGGGCAAACTCCAGGCAGGTCGGCGTTACCGCCAAGGCCTGGAGATCTCCCACTCTCCTGAGAGAGGTAATGGTAAGGAGAAAAGCCACCTTAAGAGTCCGATCCTTTGGTCCAGCCGACTCCAATGGTTCGAAGGGGGCCTCAGCCAATCCTTCGAGAACCACTGCCAGGTCCCAGGTTGGAACTCTGGACCGAGCCGCAGGCCTCATCCTCCGAGCCCCACGGAGGAATTGTACAACCAGCTGGTGCCTACCCAGAGGCCCATCACCCAAAGGAGTGTGGAAAGCCGCAATGGCAGCCACGTACACCTTGAGTGTGGACGGGGTAAGCCCTGCAGAGAAACGATCTTGGAGGAACCCCAGCACTGAAGCCACTGGGCAGTTAACTGGGTCCACCTCACGTTCTCTGCACCAAGTGGAAAATACATTCCACTTGAGGCTGTACAGTCTCCTCGTAGACGGAGCCCTGGAGCTGAGTAAGGTCTCTATCACGTCTGCCGATAGGCCAGCCTCTATGAACCTGGTCCCCTCAGGGGCCAGACCCACAGGTTCCAAATCTCCGGGCGGGGGTAAAATATCGTACCCGCCGCCTGAGATAGGAGATCCCTCCTCAGAGGAATCTCCCACGGCTGACCTGCTAGCAGAGCTATGATATCCGAGAACCAAACTCGAGTCGGCCAACGGGGTGCTACCAGAAGTAGACTGACCCCCTGTCGACGGACCCTTTCCAGGACTCCCGGGAGCAGAGCAATCGGGGGAAATGCGTACAGACGCAGCCTCGGCCACGTCTGCACCATGGCATCCAGCCCCAGCGGAGCTGGATGCGTGAGGGAAAACCACAGTGGACAGTGGGACGTCTCTCGAGACGCAAACAGATCCACTTCCACTGGGCCGAACCTCTTGCATATGGCCTCCACCACCTCTGGGTGGAGTCGCCACTCCCCGGGCCTCAGCCCCTGCCTCGACAGGATGTCTGCTCCCTGATTTTGGACCCCCGGGACATACATTGCCCTGATGGACAACAGTTTCCCTTGGGTCCACAGGAGGACTCGGCGTGCTATCCTGTACAGAAAGCGCGACCTCAGTCCCCCCTGGCGGTTGATGTACGCTACGACAGACGTATTGTCTGTCCGTACCAGGACATGCTGGCCGCGGAGGTGCGGGAGAAAGCTCCTGAGAGCTTTGTAGACCGCCATCATCTCCAGGCAATTTATGTGCCAGGAGGAATGACGGCCCTCCCATGGGCCCCTCGCAAAGCGGCCGTCCATGACCGCGCCCCAGCCAGTGAGGGAGGCGTCTGTTGAAACGGATTTCCGGCAACAGGACGCTCCCAACACTGGCCCTTGGGACAGAAACCAAGGTTTATTCCATATGACTAGGGAACGAAGGCCACTGCGCGTTACCCTGATCATACAGAATGGATTTCCCCTCAAGGAAAGCCACCTGGTTTACTTCCATATCAGGACATGGTGGCTGCGGAGGTCCGGGAAAAAGCTCCTCAGAGCTTTGTAGACCGCCAGCATTTCCAGGCAGTAGATGTGCCAGGAGAAATGCCTGGTCTCCCACAGACCTCTCGCAAAGCGGCCGCCATGACCACGTCCCAGCCAGTGAGGGAGGCGTCTGTTGAAACGGATTCCCGGCAACAGAACGCTCCCAACACTGGCCCTTGGGACAGAAACCAAGGTTTCTTCCATATGACTAGGGAACGAAGGCCACTGCGCGTTACCCTGATCATACAGAATGGATTTCCCCTCAAGGAAAGCCACCTGGTTTACTTCCCATAACCACGTCCCAGCCAGTGAGGGAGGCGTCTGTTGAAACGGATTCCCGGCAACAGAACGCTCCCAACACTGGCCCCTGGGACAGAAACCAAGGTTTCTTCCATATGACTAGGGAACGAAGGCATCTGCGCGTTACCCTGATCATACAGAATGGTTTTCCCCCAGAGGAAAACCCCTTGATTCCCAGCTACCACTGTAAGGGTCTCATGCAGCAGGCCAAGAGATATTCTGTTGGACGCAGCCGCAATGAGCCCCAGCAGACCTTAAACTGCTTCACAGTGATGCTGTGGCCTAGCTTCATTTTAGAGACCAGGCCGCCTGGAAGAACCCGATATTGGTACGCTTTGCCCCAAAAAGCGAACCTCAGGAACTTCCTGTGACACAGAAGGATGGATACAGGGAAGTATGCGTCCTCTTCAGACCCATCGTGACAGACCAGTCCTCAGACTGGATCTGAATCACAATGGAGGAAATGCTAAGCATCTTGAATCTGAATCTCCTCAGAGAACGATTCAAGTACCTCCGGTCTAAAGTTGGATGCAACTCGCCATCCCTCTTAGGAACTATGAAGTACTGGCTGTAGAACCCGGACTCCCTGTCTGGCGGAGGAGCACATTCTGTGGCCTCCTTACCAACAGGGAGTGAACTTCCTGTTCCATTACCCGAACCTGCCCAGGGACCACTGCCGTCCAGACCACCCCACTGAACTTCAGGGGAAGGTAACCGGACTGCAGTCTGTATGCCCCTTCCTACAGTCGCAGGCCCCAAGCTGATATATTCGGAGGCATAACCATGCGCCGAGATAATCTGCTAAGGGAACCAGCCTCTCGAGGCCGGTCTTGGGTGTCAACCGAGCCTCCTCCCCGACCCCCTGAAGCGGCTTACCGGCAGGGCGAAATCGAGGAAGATTTTCGGTGTGCGTACGCGTTTGCTGGACCACCGCAAGTCTTGCTAGAGGCGGCTGGTGCAGCACGCGTGCACGGGGAAACGATGTGGCCCGAAGCGTACTAGACGGCGGGAACACAGCGTCGATTCCCGAAAACTCCACAGGGGAGGCGACCTCGATCGCTCCTACCCGGGAGAGGGGGCTGGCCAGCAGGGGGCCTCATCTAAGGGAGCAGCTCAACAGGGCCACAACCCTAGAGCGGACACTGCGATTAGCAATTGCCTGAAACTGATGTGTCCCGCAGGCCACAAGGCGGCGAGAACGACATCAACTTCAGGAGGGCTCCATCTTAGATGAATATCCAGTTCACAAGTAAAACACGCTTGGGTGACAGAATTTAAAGTATCCAACTTATCAAAGTAGGATAACATGACACTCAATTCCTCGGAATTAAATGCCATCATAATCACCAAACCCGTGAAACCTGATCTGAATAACAGGCTGAATAAAAAATATATCTAACTCCTCAAAGTCAGATAATATTTTAATTTAATTCCTCAGAATTAAATGCAGCCACAATAAGGTGAAACATAGTCTGAATGATAGGCTGAATATCTAACTCCTCAAAGTTAGATTATATTTAATTTTAATTCCTTAGAATTAAATGTAGCCGTAATTAATCAGACGACACTGTTTTATTTGTATTTATACGGACTCATAGACCCCGCGTTGCCTCAGCAACGTGGTTCAAGCCGTCATAATACAATTGGCTTTCATCCCTCGAGAAAAAAAGCCAAACAGTGTCACACAATACAGTGAAACATGGTCTGAAATGACTGAATATCTAACTCCTCAGAGTCAGATAATATCTCATTTAAATCCTCAGACTTAAATGCAGCCATATCAGACAAATACTGATTTATTTTACTATACGGACTCGTCCGTTAAGCCAACCAGTATCTCATGCACACCGATCGCGTGTGTTCACATTAATTGCAGACTCATAACCTGCGCGCTGCCTTTTTTTTTTTCTTTTTTTCCAGCAATCGCGTTTTGGATGGAATCTTGTATATTTAAGAAGTGCTTATGACTTTGACTGCCTCGATGCTGAGTACGTCTAATTCCTCAGAATCAGACCTCTCACACATCGCGTCCTCCGCCCCGGGGGAAGAAGCCGCAGCGCGGGCTTCCACACGGGGAAGGAGAACATCTGAACTGTCAGATAAAGACTGGGAAAATGCCTCAGCAGTCCCAGTCCCGCTGACAGTCCATCCGTGAGCCCCATGACCAGCCTCGCCGCACCGCCTCGGCGGATGCGGGACCGATCCACGGGGCTCACGCCGAGAGCGGAGCACTCTGAGCGTCAGCTTTCATAATGCTCACAAGCGGCTCCCTCGAGAGCCGCTCGAGCATGCTGAACGCCCAGGCAGTGCACACACAGCAGGTGTGTATCCGAGCCCGACATGTAGCGAGGGCAAGGATGCACACACTGCTTGAACTCTCTCACTTTTTCACACTTCATTTCAATCACACACTTTCACTGACAAACAACAGTAAATAGACAGACAGTAACAGATAGCGCTATGCTGAAGAGCAATAACTACCGCCATTACGCTCCAGCAACCCTTTTATACTTCCGGGTATGCCGTCACGATGACGTCATCACGCACGCCAATCGGATTGGCCTAGTTGGCATTCTGGTTTCAGATTCGCTGATGCTAAGGGAGCATCCCCAAAGCGTCGTCCCGATGCAGTGCGAGTTCCCTCGAAAGGGAACTGATGTGACAAGCCATCAGAACCGAACCGAACCGAAAACCGTGGTTAAAAACCGAGGTATGTATTGAACCGTGGACTAACTGTATTGTTGCATCCCTATTAGTTAAATAAAACTTTTGCACACATTTCACATGAGTATAGATTATGTTGATTCACTGCTTGCAGACAAAGTCACTTTAACGATGCGATCACAGCTACATGCTAAGGAAGAGTTATATTTCAGTGGCCAGGAGAAATATCCTTTCTGAGAGTTGATAGATGATCAATACTGAGTGTTCGCGAAAAGGTAACCCGAATATTGAGAAATTCATCTTAGCAATTGTAAAAACAAAACAACTTTAGGTAGGTATCAGACAGACAGACAGACAGACATACATACATACATACATACAGACAGACAGACAGACAGACAGACAGACAGACAGACAGACAGACAGATAGATAGATAGATAGATAGATAGATAGACAGATCTATCATGAGACATAACAGAGCAGAGACCAGGTTTATTTGAATCAATCGGTTAGTGTGTATTTCCCTGAGGACAAAGAACTGTGTGTATTTTGTGAGAAGGAAGGAGTCTCAGTGGGCCAGACATAGAAGATTCACTTCGGAGCAGATTTTCTACTTTTGAAGCCCGCGTGTACCGATCGCCCTCTGAGACGAGGCACTTTCCAAGGTGATGGATCTGTCCTCAGAGGACCGAGAAATGAGAGAGAGACACAGATGCCCTGGGTGTCTGTGTATGCGTGTGGTATTGCTCGATGCCTACACCCTCCCCGATCCAATCAGGATGCACGTTCAGTCCTGACCTTGAGCTAGACTGACAAACACTTACAGCCCTCGCAGAGACACAAAAATGACTTACGGCCTCACTCTGTGTGTGTGTGCGCGCTGTAAATTAGCAAGACATGTTTCAGTTATGAGAAGGTCTGTGTGTGAGAAAGACCGACAAAGCTACATGAGCTAAATAGATTCCCTATAATAAATATAGTCCTTATTAAACATAATAAGCTGAGCACGGTAAAAGTGAGCAATAAATTCTGTGTTGAGTATAGTAACATGAGATGAGGAGGACACAGATAAAGACTTATTACAAGAACACCTTAATTTACTCTTCAAAAGTTTAGGGTCACTGAAAGAGATTAAAACTCTTATTCAGCAATAACACATTACATTAATCAAAAGTGACAGTAAATACATTTATAATGTTACAAAAGATTTCTATTTCTAATAAATGCTGTTCTTTTGGACTTTCTATTCAAAGAATCCTGAAAAAATGTATCAACGTTTCCACAAAAATATTAAGCACTGTTTTCAGTTCGTTCATTGATAAATAATAAGAAATGTTTCTTGAGCACCAAATCAGCATATTATAATGATTTCTGAAGGATCATGTGACACTGAAGACTGAATAATGCTTTGCCATCACAGGAATAAATTATGTTAAATAGAAAACAATATTTGAAATTGTAGTAATATTGCACAATATTACTTTTTTACTGCATTTTTCATGAAAGAAAATGCAATATATATATATGCCATCTTCAGTGTATGTATTAAGGTACAAATTCATCACAAAATGAAAATTATTGTTCTAATTTACTGTATTGTTTGCTTTTGCCTGTGAAACACAAAAAGGTAGGATGTCCGAGCTGCTCTTTTCCATAAAGCAAACGTGAAAGCAAGACAATAATAGAAGTTTGGAATGACATGAGGCTGAGTAAATGATGAGAAAATTTTCATTTTAGGCTGAACTATCTCTTTAAGTTCTCTTAGATACAGATACATGCATTAAAGTCTTCTCACCCATTCAGACTAGCCAGCACAGCTGATAATTACACACTGTCAGAGAGCTGCCACAAACCACAGCATCACTTTCACTGAGAAAACCTCCTGAACTATAACACCTGCTATTACACATGCCAGTTCACTGAACAGGGCTGTTTGCTGTTCCTCGGGTCAGCTGCCTGACTAGTGCTGCATAATGTGAGCTTTAAACACAGGCAGAACATCTCCAGAAGAGAAACATATAATTCACATCAGTTTGCATCGGACACATTTGTTTTTAGGGGTTCCTCCTGAGTTCACAAATTTCAGTCATTTCATATTGAAGTGTGAGATCTATTTAATTGTAGAAACAGTTTAAGTCATTACTGAATCACCTATTTTCTAAATCTTAGAATTTATTTATTGTTTTATTGGACAGATACAATTCTGTTCAAAAGTTTGTGGTCAATAAAATTTAATGTTTTTAAAGTCTAAATTGCAGTAAAAACGGTAATATTATGAAATATTGTTATAATTTAAATGACCTGTTTTTATTTTTAATATACTTACAAAAAATATAATTCATTCCAGTGATGGAAAAGCTGAATTTTCAGCAGCCATAACCTCTGTCCTTCAGTAATCATTTGAATATGCTTATGCTCAAGAAACGTTTCTTACTATTATTGATGTTTAAGGGATAGTTCACCCAAAAATGAAAATTACCCAACGATTTACTAACCCTCAAGCCAATATGACTTTCTTCTTTCAGACGAATACAATTGGAGATATATTAAATAATGCCCTGGCTTTTCAAAGCTTTATAATGGCAGTGAATAGAGGATTTGATTTTGAAGCCCATAAAAGTGCATCCATCATAAAAGATATCCACACGGCTCCGGGGGTTAATAAAGGCCTTCTGATGCGAAGCGATGCGTTTGTGTAAGAAAAATATCCACATTTAAAACTTTAAAACTAGAACAACTAGCTTCCGGCAGATGGCCTAAGCAAGTCGAGGAGTAGCGCAAGCTTTGATGCCTCTTGCGGTTCAAACTAATAGGGCTGGGCAACAAACTCAAGCTCCTCTTCTCTTATATCGAAATCCTTAGGTATTTCTCTTTAAACATTCTCGTTCTAGACTATTTTTTTGTTTTGCTCTATCCTCTGCACTTCCGCGTTCATCGATACGTCATGCGTCAGGTCAAGGGTTACTCTTTCACCGTAAATCGATGCGTACGGCCGTTAGTAGGAAGCTAGTTATTTTAGTTTATAAAGTTTTAAATATGGATATTTTTCTCACAGAAACGCATCGCTTGGCTTCAGAAGGCCTTTATTAACCCCCGGAGCCATGTGGATATCTTTTATGATGGATGGATGGATGGATGGAGTTTTTTGGGCTTCAAAATCAAATCCTCTATTCACTGCCATTATAAAGCTTTGAAAAGCCAGAACATTATTTAATATATCTCCAATTGTATTTGTCTGAAAGAAGAATGTGATATACACCTAGAATGGCTTGAAGGTGAGTAAATCACTATCCCTTTAAAAACTGTTGTGCTGTTTAATATTTAGTTGAAAACCGTGATAAATTTTTTCGGGATTCTTTGATTAATAGAAAGTTCAAAAGAACAGAATGTATGAATGTATGTAACATTGTAAAAGTCTTTACTTTTGATCAAATTGAATACATTTTTCAAAAAATGACTGCCTGACCCCAAACTTATGAACGGTACTGTACAGTATAATCAGAGAAACTAAAAGCCAAAGAAATTTTTTTTATTTCTAAATTTACAGTAAGTAACCTTTCAATCAATTAAATAATTTTACTTTAAAACAGGCAACTGCAACAAAAAAAATGTAACTATAAATGAAATGTCTACTACAATATGAACAAAAACTATACAGAAAAAACTTTCTAATAAAAAATAATGATGGAATAAAAAAACAAATAAAAAAACTAAAAAACTAAACTTAAGTTGACCAAAATGCAAAACGATAAAAAATAACAATAGTGAAAATTTAGTAGAAAACTATAACTCTTGCACAAATTAATTAGATTTCTCTAAGGTTAGATATTGTTGAAAGAGTTTGTCATCCATCCCTTCGTCTAATTACCAAGTTCAATCAGAATAAGTGATTAGGGATGGCGCTCCCCTGTCAGTTGTTTCAGGTTCAGCAGCTAATTAACAGCATAACACATTGAAAGTCAAAGAAATCTCTTTTCTGAGGAGGAAAGACTCACCATTCCAATGTTTTTAGTAGAGCAAGGGAGGATAGCAGGTGTTTACGGCAGAGTTTATGTATGCCCAGCAAATTCTGCTCAGGGAAGTCCTCGTTGGCATCGGCTGTGAGATAAAATTCAAGAAATCAATCAATAAATCTGCCAATTGAAAGACTACACTGGGGCTGTGTTAGTTTAAATGAAAGTCATTTTTATGGCGACATTAGGGCATTAAATATCTCTCATAACCTTTGGATACCACAATCGTCGTACAACATTTATTTTATTACAAACCACATGGGAACGAGTACGACTCGTTGCACTTTTCCTGTGCCGACTGGGGCAGATATATTTAGAAGACTTCCCATTTCCATCTATATGTTAATGCAACCAAGAGCAACAGAATCACAGTTTGAAATATTATGTGCCAAGCGGGGCATGAAATTGAGCCAGACAAACAAACAAAGGATTTTACCTCTCATGCGTCTGCTGTCTAATAATAAAAGATGCACTTGACAAGGTGAGAGAAATCAGTTTCTCGTAAAAGAGAAATAAGAATCATTTGGCGACACAAACAAAGCTGTGTGAGATCACTGAGAAAATTGAAAATGTATTTTTGCAATGAACAGGAGCAGCAAACAACTTTGCAAAATACTATAATCTCAGAATGCTAATCGTTATTGCAAAAAAAAAAAAAAAGAGAGAGAGAGAGAGAGAGAGAGAGAGAGAGAGAGAGAGACACACCCGGCACAATGTTTTTTTTGCTAGTTTCAGCCCGATGCAGTTATTGTTTTACGTCCAGCGCCACATTGTTTAAATAGCAAATGCATTTGCGCGCATTTGTGTGACCATGGGCGTGCTGGTCTGAAAACGAGGTGTGTTCAGGCGCGTTGCTATTTTGAGGCAACTGAAATTATGGCGCAATATTTTTTTGTGTTATTTAAAGAGCGCATTAGTAATATGTGCCTATAGGTGGGTCCACAACGCATGTACACTCTGCTTATTACACACACAGGGACACGCAGCAGCACACAAACATTCTTAAATATGAAAAATTAAAGGATTTAAATGTAAAAGACTATTATTGTGTACATAAATATAAAACTGCCTCCATGTCATAATGGATAGTCATTGCATGCATCAGAAATAGCCTACCTATTTGCAGTAATGACGAGCAAGCAGATGCCATTGGATGAGTAGATCCGTTTCCTAGCTAGAGAAGTTTTTACGCTTGCAAATTCTGTCATGTAAATAGCGAATCTGCCATGGTGCAAGCGCAACTGGCTTTTAAAGGGAATGGGAGATAAGACTGGTTTATTACACGTTATGCCCAAAACACACCAATTACTTATTAAGAGAATTGGCACAACCCTTTTAGACCATGCGCCAGGCACGCTGACCATTTTTCCTGTCGTTAAACTAGCAAAAGTGGATTCGGACACGCCCTAAGTGCACTTGTGCCGTGCGCTTTAGACCATGTGCTTAGATTGTTAAAATAGGGCCCTAAAACAGAGGAGTTAATACGAGTCACTATATTGAAAAGAAACATTTTCTCTGAGTCAAATTGATATACAGGTGCTGATGAAGCCTCCGGAGCTGAAATTCTGATAATGTGTTTAGTGTTTAGTTTCTGACACGCTCTGTAAGCAGTAGACCAATCACAACAGACTGGGCCATCTGACCAATCAGAGCAGAGGAGGCTCTCGGAAAGGAAGGATTTAGAGAGACCAAATGCCTTATCGAACCGTTTCCGACACTGTAAGAAAAGAAGTGAATGTATACTATGAGAAAGTGTTTTTTGACCTTGGACACATGTTAACCATTTGAAGGAGTCCTATCTCAAATAATAATCAAATAAGTAATAATCAAAGCTGCATATGATCTCCATAGCAGGACTGCCAGAAGAACTCAGCCTGAGCTATGCGAGCAGGAGCTGAGTCAGGATTTCTGGCCAAGAGAAGAGCCTGTGGAGTTGGCATGTCTCTGCCACATAAAACACAAACACAAACTGCCACAGATCTGCTAACTCTGCCAACTCTTCTCCATGTACAGACTCTGACCTAAGTGTGCAGCAATGTGAGGAAACAACACGGACACTGTGGGAAAGGGAAATAAATATCTTCTCTTTCCCATGTCTGATAAGAAGGAAATGTGTGTTGATAAGATTAAAATCATATAGATTCAGCAAAAAGACCCTTCAAATGATGCATACATACACATGCCTCATATTTAGTATGTAAATACTTTGTTGTACTTCCTTTAAAGCCACAATATGTAATTTTTCGCCGCTAAAGGTCACTTATTCAAAACAAAGATGTAGCTTGATAACATGGATTTCGCAGAGCTTTTATTATGCCGCAGACCTCCGTTTCTGCCTTTTCTGGTCATGTGTATGTGTGGTAACGCAGTACTGTTTTATCATATTAGATACATTATTTGAGTGTGTTGAAAGTTATGTTATAATGCTACTCTGTGCACTCACTCGGCAGCTACTATGAGACACTTGTTGCACACTGCAGTAGCTAGATCAATATTGGGCATGGTAAAACATGGTACTTCCAGTAAAAGAAAACAAGATTTAAAAAACTATTAGGGATGTCACTTTTTATTCGATATTCGAATATGCATTCAAACATGACGTGAAATATCCGTAATCGAACTATAAATAAACTATCCGGTTTTTAAAGTGCCAAGCAGGGTAGGGATCGACCGATATGGATTTTTTAGTGCCGATACCGATTTTTTTTCATCAGCCTTAGCCGATGACCGATACGGGCTGCTGATTTTCTTGAGCCGATTTTTGGAGCCTATACTGCTTTTGCTCCCTCAATTTACATCATAAAAATAACACAATGATCATGATGATAACAACTTAAAATGTAAAAAAGGAACATTTATTGAACTAAAAAAAACTATATTTAACAAATAGTAAAAACAGGTGAGGTAGAACAAGAAAAAAAGAGTTCAGTGGTGATATTACATTCTGAAAATAAATACTTAAGCATAAATACAATAATTACACTATTGCACACAGTATCAACAAGCAAGCATCATAATAAAGTGCACACTGACTGTACTATACTTAAAACTTTTATACTTTTAAAATTATTTACAACCTAGTCATTTAATGCTTAGGTGCACTTAACTTAATCTCTTGAAAAAAATATGGGCGAATGCAGCAGCCTTGTATCGGCCGATGCCGATACATGTAAAAATCACAAATATCGGCCCGATATATCGGCCTAACACTAATGCAGGGTACCCGCGAATATTGCTGAAACGGGTGAAAAACATTCTAACTGTGTCGGATATGGGTGCGGGTCGGGTCGGACAACATTCCAGATGTACAAAATCATCTACAATACATATGCCTTGCCTGTATTTCAAGATGATAAAATAATTTCAAATCCATATTAGTTTATTTGTGCCCGCGCAGCGCGCGCGCCCACCCCGGAGAAATCACAACCGCGCACGCGCGCGATCTGCCTGCACTCGTCTAGATGGATCCTGAGGAGTTTAAGAAAAGATAGCCGCAAATGTGGAAGTTCATCGCTGAGGAAGCACACAGATAACTGTGGTAACAAACGAAGCACACGCAGTTCTATCGAACAGTATTTTTGTTATGTTTCCTGAATTTGGTCTCTTAATAACAATGTCTTAGTACATTAAGCCACGTTAAGCGTTTTCTTATAGCCTAATGGGTTTCTATGGGAGAAAAACGCTTAACGTGGAATTAAACGCGTTGCGTTCATATTCTGGGCTCCTCTGATTTTTTGTACATAGTATACGTTATTAGTATTATGTTTACTGCGCTCGTAGATATTCAAATATATTCGAATACATTGCTTGATATTTGATATCCGTTCAAATTAGATTTTTCTCAAAAATGACAGCCCTAACAACTAATGAAGTTATTAAACGTAATTTCGGGAGGAGTACGCCCATCTAATCTTCCAATTAATACCAAGGTATAAAACCAGCAGCTTACCTCTTCCCATTTTTAGTTCCTGCAGCATCCCTCCTCCTCCCCTGCTCCTCCTTTTGTACAATTTTGCCTGTTATAGGGGGGCAATCGGAGCTCGGGTAGAATATCCTCTCCGAGCCCCTCTATAGCAGACAGCAAGCCAAATCTGTTTACCACTTTCACTAAGATTATATGGGCACACGAACTCGTGAATATAACAATGATTCGTTTTCTGTTGATGAATGTATCCAAGCAGTTGCTCACTTGTCTAATAAAACAATATATTAAAGCAAATAAATATCAAAATAAAAATCAAGGGTAACGCGGGTAAGATGTCATTGATAGGTGATGGTCCTGGTTAAAATTGCTTATTTCTGTGGATTTAAACATTCTTGGGATAATTTGGGATAATGTAAGTACACAGGTCAACAAAATATAAAACATTGTTCTAGTGTTTTTTGGATATTTTAATCCAAAAATCGTACATATTGTGCCTTTAATTTATGCTGATTTTATATTACACCACTATTTAAAAGTTTGGGATCACGAGTTTCTTTCTTTGAATAAATTAATCCAGGACACATTTAATTGATCAAAAAGAAGAGTAAAGACATTTATAATGTTACAAAAGATTTCAAATAAATGCTGTTCTTTTGAACTTTCTATACATCAAAGAATCCTGTAACAAAATGTATCACGGATTCCACAAACATATTAAGCAGCACAACGGTGGTCAACATTGATAATAATAAGAAATGTTTCTTGAACAGAAAATCAGCATAACATACTGATTTCTGAAGGATCATGTGACACTGAAGACTGGAGTAATGATGCTGAAAATTCAGCTTTGACATCACAGGAACAATTCCATTTTAAAATATATTCAAAATAGAACTAGTTAACAATATTACCGTTGTACTGTATTGCTTTTACCATAATTTTAATCATAATTTTCAATCATAAACATTGAGAATAATAAGAACAATTCTGGGGGGCATTCGAGGAGCACTTGTCACATGGATTTAAGTGTCCCCAACAGCAGAGCACTGAAAGACAACGAAGCCTCAAAGTCAAGGGTGGGCAAGAATGTCCTGAATAGACGGTTACATAAAAACCCTCAGCATGCTGCTTTTTTCCAGACTGCAGCACTAAAGGACAAGACTGCAGAGTTTAGCAGGAGTTGTTCTATTTCAGCTCTTTCTAAAGTACAAACTTTCATAGTACTTTCAAGAGGAACAGTTAACAAAGGGGCGATTTATTGTAGAGAGCCGCGTTCGAAGCATTTCTTAATTTTTTCCGATGCTTTTATCCAAAACATCTTTTAAGAATGAGTGTTCCCTAGGAATCAAACCCATGATGACCTTGGCGCTTTTAGCACCAATGCTTAACCAGTCACCAAGTTCAGCGGAATAAGTACAGCTCCTTTTCTGTTATTCAAGTTTTACAGAAATAACTGTTTAATGGCATCATCAAGTGTCTAAAATTGATTATATCCTCATAACTGAATGCAATAATGGGGGCGTAATGGAGTCCTTTGGCTTCTGACTCATTTCACATGCCAGCCAGCAACAGACAATGCCTATTTAAACACTGCCCTGTATATGTAGTGTATAAATAATAATAATAATAATAATAATAATAATAATAATAATAATAATAAACGATAACTACACTTTTTAAGGGTCATGTGAAAAAAGTCAAGTGAGCAACCGGAGGTAAAAAAGACAGGGTCATGGCACTAAAGTAGTGACCTGACCTAGATACTGTATTAACCCAGCTTCCAGATGTGAAGAAGCCTCACTGTACTACAATACACATGCTTTATTTTTAATGAGGGCTCTAAAAATCATTCAACTTTGCTGTCATCCTGCAACCTCTCTGATGCTCTCCCTCTGTTTACTAAGAGTAGGCTATCAAATATTAATAATAATGTATTTAAAAAATAAGAGAGCGGATAGTGAAAATAATAATATAGGTATGATTAACTTCTCTGCTAGTAAAAAACAGACTTTTGTAGTAATTTGTGATTGGTGGATTTTATTCCACAATTTTTAAGATGATATATTAAACAATACATAATATATATATATATATATATATATATATATATATATATATATATATATATATATATATATATATATATATATATATATATATATATATATATATAACCTTAAAAATAGTGGAATATAATAAATATTGTTTTCAATAATATTCTATGTTTAACTTTGATAATATGCAGAACTAATTTTTAAGTATTGTTTTGTTTCTACTTTGATGAAAAAAAGTAATCATTATTAGGCTACTAACAATAATCATGTCTATTAATACTAATAGTGATATAATTTATGCAATTAGCATATAACTATTTGCTATAGAAGGTCTCAAGTTTATTTGTCTGTTTTGGGCCATTTCTAATTGTATTTAGAAGTAGTAACATTATCGAAAATGATTTATCTATTCACAAACTAATTTAAATGTAATTTAAAGTACAAGCTTCTAAGCTTCTGTATTTCTAAAATTGTGTAGCGGCGTCAACGTTTATTTGGAGACTCGCCGTTATTAAACAACTGAAATATGAACTCTATGGATGCATGGGAGATCCACAAATTTAAGGTCATGTCTAAGTTAACAGTGTTGTGACATGTAACGTTATTCCGTCTCTTTCTGTGCAACAAAGTCTATCATTTTAAGAGTATATTTAGAATAAAAATGTTTCGCTTTTATGCACGAATGTCCACAAAATGCACCAGTCACGACGTGATTCCTGTCCATACTGATATGGGAGAATTTAACTGTTTAAATGCAACAATGTAGCTATTGTGGCCATTGCATTCTTGTTAACCTTCCAATTTCTGTGGCTGTCGGCGTTCCGTGCAAGTTGCAAACTTCATTTCGCGGTCGAATTTATTAACGACATCACGTTATTTAACACATTCAAAAGTCAGACACATCCCAGGACAAACTATTGCAAGTTTCATCGGCCTAGCTAAGTCTTTCAAAATTACAAAAGACAAAATATGGAGACAAAAAGATCAAAATGTCGTTGTCTACTGTACCATTTTGATCCGAGGTCTCTAGCATCGAAGGAGTCCGCGAAAACCTCCATTTGCCCAGGACTTCCGCTCGCCATGTAATAGTACGTTGGATTTTCACATTTCTTCAGTTTTCCTTCCCCTCACTGTTTTTTTCCGCCGTGCTAGCAGCATTCAGACAGACAAAAATGCAGAGGCTGCTTTTGCAGTAGGAATTGGTGATTGGAGCTCGGGGATCATATGGGCTTTTGTCAGAAGTTTTAAAGGGACATTGCACTAGATATTTTTCCCCCTTCTGAGCTATAGTCTACATCTACAGCTAAAATAATAATCAATACGAACTGTCCTTATGGGGAGATGGGGCATTGTCTCCCAGATGCTCATGACCTTGTATGTCAGACATCAACTTGCCTTGTGCAAAACATGCTGCTGAACCCTGAAATCCATATTCCTTGTGTCTGAATATGCATACTGTTAATAGGATGTCCGGAAATGCAGTTTTCATGAAACAATAGGTAAACAATATCCAGATACCATCTACAGGAGATGAGGAACTGTCGGATGTGATTTGAGCAGCTCTTTTTATGTGTGAATGTTTAAATACCCCATAAAATGTCTAGAAGTAGTGTCTAGAAATACGTTAAGTATATGCACTACTACACACCTAAAGAACAATTTATCAATAGTTCTTAATAAGAACATTTTAATTCATACTCTGCAAATACATGACTTTGGATGCCAGTGCAGTGGTTGTGCCAGAGCAATCCTGGTCCAGGTGTATCCCAGCAATTTGGGATGTCTCACTTATTTGCTTCTGGCAGATGACCGTACACAATTTGCGCTAAAAGAGTAACCTGTGACCCGAGAGAAATGTCAGAGGATTTTGATACAAGAGGAGCTTGAATTGGTTTCCCAGCCCTATTTGTTTGAACCGCGAGGGGCGTGTTATGCTACTCCTACATCTGACATCCCGTCACAAGTTACTCTTTAGGCGCAAGTCGATTTGCGTACGGTCGTCTTTTTCTTACAAAAACGCATAATTTTGCTTCAGGTCTTTACTAACCCCCTGGAGCCGTGTGGAGTACTTTTATGATGGATGGATGTGCTTTTTTGACCTTCAAAATCTCATTTACCATTCACTGACATTATAAAGCTTGGAAGAGCTAGGGCATTTTTAAATTTAATTCCGAATATGTTCATCTGAAAGAGGCTAGAGGGTGAGTAAATTATGGGATACATTTAATTTTTGGGTGAACTATTTCTTTAAAATAACTTACATCCACAATGACTGTATCCTATTGCATAATAGTCAACTTTGTGTACATTCGCAGGAGCCAATGAAACATGTAGGTGTTGCTACAAAAACATGACATCTCACAGAATACACATTATAACAGCACTTATAGGATTTCACAAACAAATGTAGTTTTATTTACAATTGGCAAGATTAGTTTCTTATATTTAAATGGTGCACCAATAAGCAGCACTAGATACATTCAGCAAAGAGTTTTTGTTTTTATGTACAAATTTAAAAAAATCCACTGAGGGCCAATCTTTTAAACACAAAACATTCATTTGGCCAAAACTAAACATTTCACATCCATGTCTACCGTCGACTGCGTGTTAAAATCCTTCCAAACATGACATTTCACAAGTTCTCATGTTCAAAAGACTGAGGTAAGTGTTTATATACAACCTTAGCTTTACAGTTAGAGAGTTTCTATGTGCATTTTTTCGTGGGAATAATATTAAAAAAATGTACCAGAATAAAGCAGTGACATTCATATATGGACTCATGTGGAAAAATACAGTAGAACATATTCACATTACACATTACATGATGATACAGTGTAGATCAAAATATAAAATTCACAAAACTTAAACTGAGACAATTGTTCAAAAAAAAAAAAAAAAGCATATGAAGGAGGATAAGAAAGCTCCTTTTAAATTAAACTCAGCTGTATCGACTGCTTCGGCTATGACTTCGATGCCTGGACGAACTGCGACTGTAGGAGCGATATGACCTGAACGTGAAAACAGACATCAAAGAATTAGCTTCAGTGAGGAACATTAACAAATTCACATGAGACAGTTTTGATTTATTTTTGATGTACCTGGACCTGCGATCAGAGCTCTCGCTTCTCCGACGCCCTCTTCTCCGGCTACGACTGCGGCTGCGACTAGAATAACTATCGTAAGAGTCAGACCTGTATTTACAGGAATAAAACACATAATGCAAAGAATAACACCAAGTTGCAATCAAACTGCATTGTTTGGCTCCATGCTCACCTTGATGTGTGCCGACCTCTATACCGACTTCTAGAGCGGCTCCTACTGTCTGTGCGACTAAAACAAGATCACATGGCTTCTTAATCAATCAAGAACATTTTAATCCCCATTAAACACCAAAGGGTTCTTTAAGGCGAGACACTACAGTTGAATAGGGATTTGTTTTTAAATTACAAGATATCACTGTGAAACTTTTCCAGTTTATTACTGGCATAAACATAAGAAAAAAAAAATATTACAAGTTTTGTGTAAATTAATGTTTTAATATGCAAATTACGCCTTACATACTGAAACATACTCTCATTTGCATACATTTCCAAAAACAAAATCTGGAAATTGGAAAGGACCAGGTTTAAAATTCTCGTTTCTATTTGTTGACATAGATGAGAGGGCTTTTACAGAGGGGATTCTAAATATCTTATTTTGTGCTTTAGTAAATTAGAGAATACTGACAATAGCCTTAAAAAAAATCAATTTTCGCCATGTTTTTTGGAGTAAAAGGACATATAACTCAGGATAGGAATGATATATCAACAAATCCCTCTGTAAAAGCTTTCACAATCTAGTTAAGTATAAGACTGGAAACGTTGGTGCTTGTAGGTGCTACTGAAGTGGATATATCTGACTCTGAGTGTGAGAAAAAACTCATTTTGAGAAAACTGCCTTTAAAGTTTTATATTTGTATAATTGCATACATTTCTATGAAACCCCCAACCGACAAACAAAATATATATTCAGTTCATTAATATCAGTAGTGTATAATATTTAAAACACATGGAAATTGATAAATTAATAAATTATTAATAGCAATAGCCTTAAGCTGAAGAGAACTACTTTAACAAACACACAACAACAGTCACAAAAACTGCAAAAGAACTGTCCCTGTTTGTTGTATGTCCATCTATAGCTACTTGAGTCTAATTCTGACGGGGTTTCATCGTCTTATCTGTTGTTGTTTACTTTCTTTTTACTAGTTCTTGCTACTCTGTCTTTTCTGTAAACGTTTATGAGCTGATTTCGGCGTTGCCGTTGTCTGCATTTTCTCTCGGGCAGAGAATACACAAGGAAGCGGCAGCGCGTATCACGTAGTGAGAAATTCACATCGACCAATCAGATGTGGTTTTCGGCTGCAAACTTTCGTGGTTGGTTAGTTCTACAAAGGAAATGCCCATATTTGGATTAAACAGCGCTGTAAATGAGACTGAGAGCTTTATAATGATACCAGGCATGACATGTTTCTGTGAATGGAGATGGCATGGGAGCTCGCGTTAGAATGCTAACTTTTGATGATTTCGGGTAGAAATCTAAAGGCGCTTTTTTTATCTTGTCATGAAAGCTTACATGTTAAGGGAGCAAACTGGCCTGAAATCTCAGAATTGACCACTGCATGAAAAAACAATGTTTTCACTTGCCGTGTCTCGCCTTAAAATACATATTAGACTGAAGCATACTAGACTGAAGCAGAGATAAATATCTTACCTACGATAACTTCGGTAGGTGCTACTTCGAGACCGAGAGTGTCCTCTACTGTATCTACTCCTGCTTCTACTTCTACTGTAGCTCCTGTGTGAAAAATTTAAACATTCAAAACTGACGTGACCTGAAAGATTGGACATATGTAGACATGAAAACAATGCCTGTTGTAACCAACCTGGAAGAGTAGGTGTAGCTTCTGGACCTGCTCCTGGAGTGGCTATATGAATGGGACCGACTTCGACGGTCGGACCTGTGACTGGACCCAGATCTTGACTTGTTCTGAGAGTTATTAAGGGATCCAGCTCTTTCTCCTGTTGCTGGAAGAGAGTCTTCTTCACTTGAGCTGTCTGGATTTCTGGGTCTCTGATTTAACCGAGCGGTCTTTCGTACCTCGTCAAAGAGGGATCCTGGACGGACTCTACTCTTGCTCTTGATCTCGATCTTGAGACCCTGATTCTTTCCTTCTAGTTGATCTAGCTGCTTGTTTATTTTCATAATGAAAGGCTTTGTAGTTATGGACTGCACAACATTCGTGTCCGTCAAAGGTTTCCATTTATTATCAACTGCTGAGAAAGACGTGTCACCAGGTCCAGTTTCCTCTGGCTCACTGCCATGAGATAAAGCAGGTTCAATAGTAATAAAGTTTCCTTTTTCCATTTGAGGTGGAACAAGCACACTACCATTATTCAGAATCGTTTTCAGTGGGGAAAAGCCAATCGCCTTGTGCCCTGTTTGCTCAGCCTCTGGGATGCGCTCTGGAGAATAAATCTCAACTTTACTTGGGTCTATTGGTTTGATACTTGCCAAGGTAGTGTCTGAAAGATTGGTCTCTGGATCTGTGAATGAATTTGGAATTTCTGGATGGCTTTGAGTTGGATTTCTTTTAGTATTGCGTTTTAGCTTTGATTTTTGGCTTTCGCTTATCTTCCCATTCTCATCGATACTTTTAGAAGACTCAACTGAAAACTTATCTTGCGGTGATTTGATAATCCCTTGACCCTCATCCTTATTCTCTAAAACTTGGGGCTTGACCTTTCCAGATTTTGCATGCCTTTTTGCTCCATCACTGACAGAGTCAGGGTTTGCTATGTATAGTTGTTTTGATTGAGTGACTGAATCATCCTCTTCACCTTCATCACCAAACTCCAGTGGAGGCTGCCAGTGAAATGTCTCTTTTGGCTTCTGGTGCTTCTTGGATTTCTTTGCCTTGGATCTGCGAGATCCGGACCTGGAAGAGTTCTTCCTTTTGTGCTTGTGCTTCCGCTTGGCTTTCTTGCTCTTGTGTTTTGAAATTTTTGTGTCTGCAGGCTGTTCTTCATTACCTTTTAATTGCTTGATCATTTCTGCCCCATGGTTTGACCATAAAGGGTCATCATCCTCTGATTCTGAACTAGCCTCTCCTTCCTCTTTTTCAGACACATGTTTGGCATCACCACCTACCTTTTTGTTTGGCATTTCAGAGTCACTTTCAGACTCCCAGCAACGAGCCAAAATCTGCCTCTTTTTTGTTTCAGTAAGTTCTTCATCCTTAACAGGGATTTGGTTGTGTTCTGCAGCAGTATTAGTCTTACTTGAGTTCTCGTCTTCACTTTCCCATCCTGATGTATTGTTGTTGTTTGGTTCTTTACTTTGAATGGGGTTCTTGCTTTTTACTGCCACTGCCTGTAGATCTGCCAGAGAATCAAGTGTGTTTCTCTGTACCAAGGGATCATTGTGTCCGTGGATAGGACTGTATGGACTATCAGATACATCCTGTGAGGAGGGAGATGTATATTTGTGGCCACTACCATGATTTGCATGCTTGTCCCTCTTTTGGCCACTACAATGTTTTTTCTTTTTTTCAGTGGATTTTTCTTTGTTTGAACCACATGATTCTGACCTACTGCAGGAGGAAGATCTGCTGCCGTACTGACTCAATGATTTGCTGCTGCTTCTTGATCGACTACGTGACCTGCTCCTGGACAAACTGCTTTGCAGAAGCCTATCAGGAACATTATTGTTACTGCTGCTTGGGCCTCTGTGACTAACAGCCAAGCCTGGCTTTGAAGAGGACATTTTTTCCAGAGGTACATTTGATGATGGGCTGATTAGTGCATTTGAAGCTGGGGCTGATTTTAC
This sequence comes from Gobio gobio, assembly GCF_949357685.1. Taxonomy (NCBI): domain Eukaryota; kingdom Metazoa; phylum Chordata; class Actinopteri; order Cypriniformes; family Gobionidae; genus Gobio; species Gobio gobio. The sequence continues at coordinate 25,788,154 of NC_137119.1, forward strand.
ATTGATCTCTTGGATGCGGACGTAAGAGGGTTTCCAGGGTTTCTGGCCTGGTTTCCATCGAGAGGGAGGCGGACTGTCACTCAAAGGCATAACAGAGACACTCTCTGAAGATGCTGCTGGTGGTGCTTTAGGTTCTTCACCTTGAACTGATCTAGAGACAGGCTTGTCTAATTTGGAAATACCACCCTCTGTAGACTTTGACTTTCGAGGGGATCTCAACTCATTTCTTTTCCTGGAACGTGGTGGGGTTTCTGAACTATACCTAGAGTTTGATCTTGTTCTTGACCTTGTCCTGTATCTGGATCGAGAACGAGACAGTGACCTAGAATGTGTAACCGACCGCCCTGATCGACTACGACTTGACCTCATCGATGACCGACCTCGCCTCTCAGACATTGAGCGACTTCTGGAATAGGATCTGCTCCTGGACTTTGAATAAGATCGTGAATCTTTAGAAGAGCTGGATAAGTAACGTCTCCTTTCTGACTCTGATCTATACGATCTGTGGGAGTGACGTGAGGACGAACGAGAGTTAGAATGAGAGCGCGATCGAGAACGTCTCCTTTCAGCATGGCCTGTGTGTTTTGACCTCTTACCCGAGGACCCATTCATCTCACCCTCAGACACGGAGGTCTCCTTAGTCTTGTTCTTTTTATGTTTCTTTGAGTGCTTTCGTTTCTTATTTTTCTTCTTGCGTTTGGTTTTCTTTTTTTCTTTTCTGGATTGATACTGGCTGGAGTATACAGAGGCCCCACTTAATGAATGCTCTTCTGATCTTGACCTAGACCTTGGGGTTTCACTTCTGTCATCCCATCTGTTTGAACAATAGTTAAAAAAATTACATGAAGTAAAAATCTTTGTTACAACTAGGACTGGGCGTTATGGCCAAAAAATGTATCATGATAAAATTTCGTATCAGTCGCTATCTGGTAAAAAAATAACTATATAGTTTCTATGGTATTTATGAAAAACAGTGGCCTAAATACATTTAATATAATACAAATACACAAAATCTGCTATAGCTAAAAATAAAACAAATACTGTAATTAATTTAATACATGTATTATTAAAATATTACATTTAATGTCTACATTAATAATATAATATAATAATAATGTCAGCATGGTTTCATCTGACTTAAAAATAGTTTTTACAACTCTGCACCCAACTGGAACACTTTTCACTGGATTTCATGGAAATGTTTTGTGGTTGCGTGTGTTTTGAGCCAAGCTGATAAATGTTCCACGAACAGCTCGGTTTCGTTCCGCTTCTGAAGAGTTTGCCGTTTAATGCATCTCATCCGCAAACAGAAATGACAGCGCTTATAAGTTAGGCAAATTGGTACTGACACCAGTACGACAGTCTGCAACATGCATGCGCAATATTATTTGCATAGTGCATAAGCATTACATCGAACACTTATCAAGCTTTTGTTATAATTTTAACAAAGAAAATTATGTTGCGATAATTATTATAATCATTTTATCGCTCAGCCCTAGTTCCAACCATGTTTTTCATAAAAACGCATTTCAGAAAGCATATCAAAGAATATGAACTTGGATAAACCAGAAATAAACTCCCAATATCATCATATACTTCATTATAATCACATATAATAATTCTGATGAAAAATAGTAATTAATTCAAACAGACATAACATTACATAACATACCTTTCGCCTTTACTCCATCTCTCCACACTGGGGGGCTGGTAAGCCTTGGTCCTCTGCATTTCCTCTTTCCAGTGTGGGGGAGTCTCACTGCTCCCCCGTTCCCCTTCTGACTCCGATCGGGACTTTGACCGAGGGGGTGTATGGTACCTCTGCAGGGGGAATAAAAAAAACAACAACACGTCATGCATGGCCAATCAAACTGATTAAAATTCTCATCAAGCACTTTTTAAAGAGTCAATGTCAAATCATTAGAATTAGATCATTAGAATTTCAGAACAGCGGATATAGTTTTGGGTTTTAAAAAAAAACATGCAGTTTGTCCGCTGTCCTTTCTTCAATGTCATTCTGTGTCTATTTTTTTTTCTGTATGTGATATAAACGTAATTCATGGCTGTCATACCATAGTTCCGCGTCCTTTGATCTTGCGTCCAGATTTTGTGACAGCTGGTTTGGTGTCATTTGGTGCCGTGTCCAGTACAACCCTATTGGTGGGAGGGTGGGGGGTGGAAATCAGATTCAAGACTAACTCTTTTGGATTAATATATAGTATCAAAACTGAGCCATGTATTTCATGGATTAATCATTAAGCAAGAAAACTAAAATATTAATCACTATGGTTCACTTGTAAAAATATCAAGATATCTAATAACTGGGGATGGAGATGAAAGATTCTTGTGATGTTTGAATGAAAAGAGGAACATCTGTTTGTTGAATTGTACAAAAAGACTCTAACGTTTTTATTGTCTCCTCCTGGGAAGGCATGTCTCTGCGGAGCAGGAAACGGTTCTCTGGCACGGGTGGGATCTCTTCTGGTCGAACCACAGGCTTCTCCCTTTTCACATTCTGCTCAGCCTCACCATCATCGTCCTCTGCCATCTCTCCCTCAGCATGACTGTGAGTCAGGAAAAACATATATTTATATTATACAACCATATAAAGGGCATGAACAACACTAATTAATCAGCTCAGATTTCTGAATTATTCATTGGAATGGATTTGAAAAGTTGATAAATATACTATATTTCCAGAGACAATGTCATACTGTGAAATGGCTGAAAAGTAACAGTATAGGTGAATAGCAAATGCTATTGCTTTAGATCACTGTCTGAATAACAAATAAATTGCAAACAGATGCTTTCATTGTGCATAATAGGAAATTGAACCAGTAATGTACCTTCCATGTCCTGCTGTTTTAACTGTGTCTTTCTCCTTCTTTGTCTCTTTTCTTTTTCTCTTTGAGGGTTTACTCTTTGAGTTTCTTTTCCTCTTTCGAGATGCATACTTTTTGTCAGACTCTCCGTCAGAGGAGGAAAATTGAGATGAAGACTCTGAGGAGCTCTGTGAGTCATCCTCGGAATGGAACGCTTTCCTCTTTTTGCCTTGAAGAACTACAGAAAATACATCAAACGTAGTCAGACAACGTATTGAACAGCTGTAATTACACAGAATATAATTTATTCATTCTCTTTATTTATTCTTACATTATCAAAGCACAGAGCATGTGATTTTATTAGTTAAATAACATATAATGAACAACACTTTGTCCAAAAAGTACAGCAAATCATAACATATGTTATATTTGATATATATCTGTAAGGAGCAGGATTTTGGACCAATGAGATTTCACTTAGGGCGGGGCTATCCAGAACGACATGACCAAAATAGAAATTAAGCAACTGGCTAAATGTCTTTTAGCACATCACCTGCCATGGTTGGAAAAACTCAACATGGAGAAGTGATTTGTTACTTGATGCTTTGTCATGCCTGGTTAGGACACAGTGTAAGTGTATGTATTAAAATAGGGGTGAACAGTATTTCAAAGCACCCGCTCTATTTTTAAACACCATACTTCACCCCACAATGCAGTTTATGTGGAGATTACAAAAATATTCTCCATTAGGTAAAGACTAATTCAGACAGCATAGTGACAGGCGGCAGGTCTGCAGCCAAAATTCCTAGTTTGTCTCTCACACACAGGAACAAGCTTACCATCATTAGCAGACTTTGTAATCAGCTGTCCACAGTCAATCACTCTGACGTCAGCATAGGGTCTGCTGGCTGAGTCAGTCTTCAGCCCCTCGATTTTCTTTATGACCTCAAAGCCCGAGATGACCAGCCCAAAGACCACATGCACTCTAAATTAAACCAACAATCCGTCCAGTTACAAGAAATTGTGGGATTTAAGAGAAAATCTTGCATACAAATCATCCTATAAACCTATAATTAATTATTTCTAAACTTTAAATTAGGGATGCACCAATATGAAAATTTTGGCCGATGCGATAACCAATAATTTTCTTATCGGAACATTAAAAATTAACATACACTATATTGCCAAAAGTCTGCCTTTACATGCACATGAACTTAAATGACATCCCATTCTTAATCCGTAAGGTTTAATATGGAGTTGGCCACCTTTTGCAGCTATAACTGCTCCAACTCTTCTGGGAAGGCTTTCCACAAGTTTTAGGAGTGTGTTTATGGGAATGTTTGACCATTCTTCTAGAAGCGCATTTGTGAGGTCAGGCACTGACGTTGGACGAGAAGGTCTGGCTCGCGGTCTCCGCTCTAATTCATCCCAAAGGTGTTCTATCGGGTTAAGGTCAGGACTCTGTGCAGGCCAGTCAAGTTCCTCCACACCAAACTCGCTCATCCGGGTCTTTATGGACCTTGCTTTGTGCACTGGTTGGAACATGAAGAAGCCATCCCCAAACTGTTCCCACAAGTTGAGAGCATGAAATTGTCCAAAATGTCTTGGTGAAGCGTTAAGAGTTCCTTTCACTGGAACTAAGGAGCCAAGCCCAACCCCTGAAAAACAACCCCACACCTTAACCCCCCCTCCACCAAACTTTACACTTGGCACAATGCAGTCAAGCAAGTACTGTTCTCCTGGCAACCAACAAACCCAAACTCGTCCTTCGGATTGCCAGACAGAGAAGCGTGATTCGTCACTCCAAAGAACATGTCTCCACTGCTCTAGAGTCCAGTGGCGGCGTGCTTTACACCACTGCATCCGCTTTGCATTTTACTTGGTGATGTAAGGCTTGGATGAGCTGCTTGCCCATGGAAACCCATTCCATGAAGCTCTCTAAACACTGTTCTTGAGCTAATCTGAAGGCCACATGAAGTTTGGAGGTCTGTAGCTATTGACTCTGCAGAAAGTTGGCGACTTCTGCGCAATGTGCACCTCAGTATGCACTGAACCTGCTCTGTGATTTTACGTGGCCTACCACTTCATGGCTGAGTTGCTGTTGTTCCCAATTGCTTCCACTTTGTTATAATACCAATAACAGTTGACCGTGGAATATTTAGTAGTGAGGAAATTTTAAGTTTTAATTCACTGAGCTCCTGAGAGCGACCCATTCTTTCACAAATGTTTGTAGAAGCGTCTGCATGCCTAGATGTTTCATTTTATACACCTGTGACCATGGAAATGATTGGAACACCTGAATTCAATGATTTGTAGGGGTGTCCCAGTATTTTTTGGCAATATAGTGTATATCGGCCAGTACCGATATGGTGGCCGATATATCATGTGTCCCCACTTTAAATTAGTATTTTAAAGCTATTTTCTGATAAAACTGGTTAAATTAAGCCATTAGATCATTAAGAACATACCCATCTAGGTGAGGCGCTGTCTTTGTAGTTCTGTTATGAGTCAAATTACATAATGGAGTCCAGGTCATCCAACAGGTACATGTGGGGGGAAAAAATAAAGGGAAGAAAATTTAGTCCAAAAATTAAAAAAACATTCTGTCTTTCATCAAGAAGAAATGTAAGTGTATCTATTCAAACACTGAAGAATGTAAAACCACAAACCAGCAGTGCTTGCACAATAACTTTGGCTGGGTGAATAAATACTAATGATGAACAGGAACAGGTGCAACATCTGCCAACATTATGCTGACAAAACCAATTAAATCCATTTAAAAATGTCATAGGGACAACTTCAATTAGAAATCAGTGTGTTCATGGCAGGAAAATACATCCTGTAATGCTAAACTTGAAATACATCAATAATTGAAAGACATCAGGTTCTCTGTGATGGGAGAACAGGTTTTTAATGAGGTAAAAACATTATTTAAAGATAAACAAAAAGCCAGTGCTAGCTAAAAGCAACCAGAAATACACAGTCAGGAGAGAGAAGCACAGCCTTGGAGAGACACTTTACCTTGGTAGAGCAGGATGCTAGAGTTTCTGCAAATTTTACACAAAAACGGCAAGAGAAAAATTGTAATACATTTGTAGGCAAAAAAGGAATTTCTTTCTGATTTAAAAATATTTCTAAATGCACACTGACAAGGGAAAAGGGGAGATGAAAATGCACCTGCATCCCACATGAACATGTACACTATATAGAGTCTCCAAAATAAAAGAATTTATAAATATATACATATGTATGGTAAAGAGATTGAAGAGGTCGGGAAAAGTTAGACAGCGTGAGCGTCAACAGCAAAAGGAACATCACTAGTGTGATCATCACTAAAATTGTATTGAGATGTCAACAAATTTGAAACAACATAAGAATGAGAAAATTGGAGCTAAAGTTAGAAGCCCAGATGTTCATTGTGTTTTTGGGCAAGCTCTTAAAACAGATACAGGCTTTCGAACGCATGTTATTATAAGTTGCACCACAGTGCAAAGGCTACGGACTGAGTTCTGTAGAAATGATCTTGAACACTAGGGGAATATGTAATCTATACATATTGCATGTGTCATTTAATAGTGACCAATCAGCCATATTAAATGGTAAGCAAAAGATCTGGTGATGAATGGTTGTTTCTCTACACACATACACCCTCTCTGAGTCTTATATCAGAGTAAATACTACTTACATGAAGAACTGGGACCCATTTGTGTCTTTGCCACGGTTGGCCATCGACAAGAGGAAGGCTCTGTCATGTTTGAGAGTAAAGTTCTCATCTGTTGAAGAGAGATACGGACAAAGAAGAACACTGAGTGCTTGTCGACTGCTTCAAAAAAATCGGGTTAAGGAGAAAGACTGCAGCAGGAAAAGAGACGTTCATGAACACCTGTCATCAGTGATGCTTCTATCCTGCTTCTGAACTCTGAGTGTTTCTTATGCTCTTTAGTGTAAAAGCAGAGACTGTCCTTCCTGAGGGCTACTACAACAACTACAGTTTATGCCAAATTACGTCTAAATTGGATAGTTCACCCAAAACTGAAAATTCTCATGACATTGCGAACCAGGTGATTTACTTTCTTCTGTGGAGACCACGAGAAGAAGAATACAGTCAATCGAATACAGTTCTATTCTATGCAACTGCTGGAGCTTTTAAGCTTTAAATAAAGGATTAGCTCACAGTAAAATGAAAATTACCCCATGATTTACTCACCCTCAAGCTATCCTAGGTGACTTTCTTCTTTCTGAAGAACACAATCAGAGTTATATTATTAAATATCCTGATGCTTCCAAGCTTTATAATGGCAGTGACGGGGTCCATTGAGTTTGAAGCTCAAAAAAGCTCATCCATCCATTATAAAAGTACACCACACGCCTCCAGGGGGTTAATAAAGGCCTTCTGAAGTGAATCGATGGGGTTTTGTAAGAAAAATAATCCATATTTAAAACTTTATAAAGTAAAATATCTAGCGTGCGCCAGACCGCCTTCCATATTTAACTTACGAAAAAGCGTAACTGGTGCAATGTACCAGTAGAACGTAGTGCAAGCATTTTAATATTGAATATGGAATGCGGTTTGGCGGAAGATAAATATTTTACTTTATAAAGTTTTAAATATGGATATTTTCCCTTACAAAACCCCACCGATTAGCTTCAGAAGGCCTTTATTAACCCCCCAGAGCCGTGTGGAGTACGTTTATGAGGAGGGATGGATGCACTTTTTTGAGCTTCAAACTCAATAGACCGCGTCACTGCTATTATAAAGCTTGGAAGTGTCAGGATATTTAATAATATAACTCTGATTGTGGTCATCAGAAAGAAGAAAGTCATATACACCTAGGACGGCTTGAGGGTGAGTAAATCACGGGGTAATTTTCATTTTAAAGTGAACTACTCCTTTAAGTTTTAATAAAAAGTATTGTAAAGGTTTATTGCAATTGCATAGAAAAGATTGACCTGCACATTATTAAAATGTTCTTGTTTTGTTTCACTGAAGAAAGAAAGTCATGTATATTTGGAACGACATGAGAGATGAATAAATGACCATTTTTGGGTGAACTAATACTTTTCAAGAGTATTGTATTACATGACAAGCCATCCTGGAACAATAAAGAAAGAAACAAAATAAAACAACAACAAAAAAAGAGAAGTCAGTCAACCAAATCAATTTCAAGGTCCACATATCCATGAGCACACTGTGCAGTGTGGACGTTTTTGTCATGGTTCACATATGGGATTGGGAAAAGGGAATGTTTAGTCTACATTGTGTTACTGCACTGTGTACATCTCTTACCTTCTCATTTTGCAAAAGACCACAATCTCTATAAATAAAAGAATATGTTGAAAATTTTAGGCAAGAAGACTGGACCTTTAAATGAATAAATAGCCCTTAATCTCCATGCTGACTCAAAAAGAAGATCATAGGAATAACAGAATCAAGATTCTCAGCAACAGCGAGATTTTAAAAAATCATGCACAGAACTGAGATGCCCATTCAAAAGTCATGCAAAAGATGTTTAAACAATCAAATTAAGGGACCTTGCTAAGGCTACCGAGTGCTTGAGAAAGAACAGAACGTATGAAAAGATGGCTTACCTTCAAAGAAACCACCATATATAGATTCTCCTCCTCTTCCGTTGCCTAAGCAAAGAAAAGCACATTCATTCATAAACACACTGCAATTGAATATAATCAATAAACGCATAAGATCTTGTGCTAAGGCAAATCTGATTCAATTTTGAGTATGGCTGAACATACCCTCCGTGAAATCACCCCCCTGGATCATGAAGTTCTTTACAACTCGATGGAAAGTTGAGCCTTTGTAGCATAATTTTTTCCCTGTAGTTTTGCCACTGCCTTTCTCGCCTGCAAGCAAACCAAAGAAATACATAATTTCTGATTACTTTTATATAACAGACCTAGTATGTGCAGCTCAACATTTTCTAAAGATTTCACATACTAAGCTCTTAAAAATGTGGACAAACTTAACCAATTAATACTAATACTATAAAGTACTGTACCCTGAATTGAAAAACTGGAATTAGTTCTGATGTATACAATTACACAGACAGCAAGGTTAATCCAATCTGATCAATATGGAAGAGATTCCGATAAAACCGAAATGAATACGGGTGGGTGAGAGTGTGCGTGACATGGGGATATATGTAACACAACAGTCAGCTGAAGGCATGCGTCTCTCATTTCAATCTCAGCAGGTGAGAAAAAAAGATCCCTGCATCGAGCCAAAGCATTACCAACTTAAATTTATGACCAATCCATCTCAATGGAGACTAACACAGCTTCTGTCTTCTAGGAACAGGCTGTAAATACAGCCAAGATTTAGTCACCTTCTTCAGGTTTATTTTGGTGCCATTTCCCTATAAACTAATGCTTGTGTACATGGACATGAATTGGTATTGGAGCTCATTACAGGCTTAAAGATCCAGTCTAGGTAAAATAACTTGCTGTAGCATGATGAATCAATTTCTGTCAAGTATACGTACCAGTGCACAGGCAAAGAAAATTTTTACTTGTCTTGGGACAAACGTCAGAGAATAGTTGAAAGACAATTCGTCCAACTAGAAGAAAACAAAAGGAATTGTTATATTCATGGATTAGAAATGTATAAAGTTTAAGCTTGTTGATAAAAAAAAAAGTTTAGTTAGATTAATGTGACTATAACTGCTATAAGCTAGAACTTTCTGGTTGATTTCAGAGTGACAAACGGCAACACTTCCTTTATATTCAAATGCAATAGCATTCAAATTTAAGTGTGTTTTTGCATTGTACATAAAGCCAGGACTATCCAATTCATTTATAAGTGAAAAAGTAAATATAAACAGGGTGTTAAAACATTTGCTTTGTAAAATAATGGCTGTAAAATTACTAAATAAGAGGTTTTGGCTTCATGACGCAGACGTCACTCTTAAAACACATAATTAGTGGTAGACTGGGGTGAAAACCAGACGTTATAGTACACACTATAAGTCTGTGGTTCGTTAAAACAGCCCTGCAGGTCAGGGTGTGGACTGCCACAACAGCTTCTCACACATTGGCAGTGGCGCAGGAATATTAACTGCCATTACCCTTACAAAACATGCACATATAATGTTACGCTTTCAATATTAGGCATGTATTATTAGCTGGTTTATACTTTGTACAAGATCCATAACATCAAAATTTCAGCACAAAATGCTCGGTTATAGATCACAACTCAGAACCTCTTTTAAATGCTACAATTTGCAACATTTGATCAAAAACACCGATGTTGACTGCTAAAGTAGTTGATTTTAAAATACAATACCGATAACAGCAAAACTTAAGCATTTCTCTATCAAACTTTGTACTTTTAACTATTTGACCTTCACACAAGACTATTTCAGAACAGCAATGATTGTCACATCTTACCTGGTTCTCTGTTGATTTCCACATCAAAATAGCACTGAGGGCGATCTTTTACCCCCATTTTGTAAAGAGTGGGCTTCCTGTAGTGTCAAATCACAGTAAAACACAGTTACATTTTGTATTCCCAATCACCTACACCAAAAAGAAATACATTTTACTTCAGGTATCTTCCAGGATATTGTTTCTCTCCAATTTCAGGTGGATCATGAACAGAAAGTCAGACACTGAGATTGGGGAAGTGTTTCGATTAACCAATGAGATGCAAATCTCCATGCATGCCCCTCCAACCTCAACTTCCACCCCCTTTTTTGAGAACTGCTCTGTCTGTCACCGGGTCTGCTGTTGGACACCACCCTAGTGTGATGAATGAGACATTGTTGCTGTGAAGTGTGCTGTCATCCTGAACTAGGAACCCTGGTTAAACCAGATGTGTGCTATTTTTGGGGCTAGAAATGTTTGTATGGACCAAACTAAAACAAGAACTAGGCATGTATGTAAAAAATGATGGGAGATATTAACATCTTTATCCTGTCACACAGCACTGTGACTTACTTTCCCTTGAATCACAGACAATAAAGTATTTTAGCTGAACAGAGCCATGAGATTAACACACCATCTCAAATTACAAGAAGGGAATTAAGTTATTGAACTTCCTTATGGCACATATTATATTACAACCACAGAAAATGTCATGCCAGCTGCTTTCCCATATCAAAATAACTCAGTTTATCGGTCCTTTAATTGTTACTTGGTGAAATGGCAAATGTCAGATTAAATGTCAAGGACATTTTCATGTGTTAGACATGGAAAACACTCTAAAATACAAGAGATATACCCCAGTTCCAAGTCAATACAATAAACACACACTCGATCTCTTCTTTAAATTAAGATAGATTAAAACAAAGGTGTTTTTTCCCCCAATAAGCATAGACTTGTTGTTCAATAGACTTCGAGCACGTATAACAACACCTACAAACAATATATGCAGTTATAATCCATTCTCAGACATGTTACATAATGTAGATCAGGCAAACTTCTAATCTCTGATTGTACTTCCTAATACAATAACATGATTATTTACTAAAGTATGACAGTAGCAGTCATGTAGGGGTTCAAATAAATGTGCTGGGCCTTCAATCGGAATACGCAGTTAATAAATATACACAATAAAGATCACAATAAGTGTGATATATGATATAAATTAATGAACTCGAAATGAACCACAGTTTTCTGGAGAAACTAAAATGAGGTGCTCCTTAAGACCATTAGCCAATTGCTAAAGACATTAGCACGGGTAGCTAAAACAACACCTCATGATTGAGGTCAAACAACAACAATTTCTACTTAAAAACATAACTGTAAATAATACATGTTTTAGTTTTGGCTAAAAGTCGTATGAATGTTGGCTGGCCGACATTGTTTACCATTTAAAGCTAACGATGTTTTATAAGAACCTATAAAAGGCATCTCCAGTGTTCATTTATTACATTAAAAAACAGTATGACTCAGATATAGTCCTATTCATGTACTGACACATATCGTTTTACTGCATTGCACTTACCTGTACAGATAGTTAAAGGGCAAAAAGCTTTTAACTAACTAAACCCGCTCTGTCGTCTGATCGCTTTAGCTCATACTCCGTGTTGCCAGATCTCTCAGGAGAGTCGCGCAATGTTTGAGAGGTGTGGTTGGGATGGCTGGGTAGTTGTGTATGAATTATTAATTTCCATAACCATAAGTACTAACCCCCCCCCCCCTCCAAAAAAAGAATCCCCAAAAAAGGCATATTTAGGCCACTTTATGAAAAAAAGCCGACAGTTACGTAAAATAAGAAGATATGGCAACACTGCTTTTCTACTTCCTATTTTGCTTTTTACCATTTTTCTTACAGTCTGACTCTATGCTTTTTAGATGCTGCATAGCCGCCGTCTATCGCCGTCACAGCATTTACAAATAGTTCTTCTTCTGCACTGAGAATATTTATTTATATCAGTTTATATTAATTATGTTATATTTGTTGACAAATGTAAATCATGTATATATTTAATGTTTTTTATCTTATTTGATTTTAATAAAAAAATGTTATATCTATACTCTCTGTAAATAGAACACATAAAAATAAACCAGCATTTGACATTTTAAAATTGATATTTAGCTATAAACCAATTTATGGACTTTTATTTTGAAATAACGGCCGCCGGTGACGACGCTCCTGTTTCCCATAATTCAGAGAGACAAACAAAAAGCCCCTGGTCGCGTCTTTATATCAATATAAGTCATAAATAACTGTGTAATAATTGTTTTGAGACATTTTTGACAGAGTTGTTATACACCTGCGCATTTTAAATCCACTGTTTGACATAATCAGTGTAAATGTATTGAGCTGTTGTAAGGTAAGGGGTGGTAAAGCGCATCTGCACCTGATAGCAGTGCCTTGCTGAATGACTGTGTATTTGATCTACTGAAATAATACCAGGCAAATTAAAATACAGCCCATATTTAATGATTTACCATTAAAATGTATATCTAAACTTTGCAAATGTGATTCAGTTAAGTTGAACCAATGGTTCGGCTATCGTACAGTCACAAACCAGTGTTGGATTCTTTTTTCACTATTAAAACTGCATAAAAATGAATGTAACTTTTGTTTAAATTCATTTCATGTTAAACTGTAATGTAATATCGTTTTTATAATATAAATATAATGTAAAATAGATGGTAATAAATATAGGTCTTTAGATTGAATAGACACACTACAAGTAAAACGTGTACACATTTCTAGTTCTGTTGTAATTATCTGTATATCTTCTCTCTGCTTTGTGTCCAGGATGTGTTCTCACAGAGACCTCCGAGGAGCATGTCACTGATTCTGTTTGCCTTTGTGGTCCGGGTCTGGGATGGACTCCCTCTCTCCGCCTCCACTGATTTCCTGCATAACAAGGAACTTCAGGAGAGAAAGCAACAGCTGAAAGTGATTTCAAAATCCCTAAGTTTATTACCAGAGAGAGGGACCGTCAAGGGCCATGAACTCAACATTCAGTAGGTGCACTATTGTGGACAACTCAGTGACTTTTAGTGATTAAATATCTGGGATGGAAACCAAAAGGCTTCCGGTTCAAACCCACTATGTGTGCCTTTGAGCAACTCCAAATGGACCTGTACTACAAGGTAGTACAAGGTGTGCTGCTTTTAATAAATGATTATGCTAAAGTACTAAATCGGTAAAGATGCATGAGAAAAAAGGCGCTATATAAGTGAATCAAGTTGGGGTGTAAAAATAAATCACACCTCAATATATCACAATACAAAAATGCAACTATATGCTAAGTGCATAGCGACAATAAGTACTGTGCATAGTTCACCCAAAATAAAAGTTTACACATATTTAATGTAGAATCAAATCACACTTTCATTTTGCATGGTCCCTTTTCAAATAAATAAAAATATATATATTATTATTAATAAATGAAAAAAGAAATGCATAATTTAAAAAATACAATATTTAAAAAAAGTTTTAAATCTATGTAGTTGCTTGGGGACCGAGTGCAATCATATGTGTCATAATTCTGTATTTTTAAGCTAAGCAGAATCATGAATAATTATATTCTGCTGTCACCTTTGCCATGTTAATGGGGGAGAAGGACCGCACACAAGCCTATTCTGAAGTAATGCCAAATTTACCATTTTAATGAACAGTTTATCATATATTTTCGAAGTAATCATTTAAAGTAGGCATGAAATGGAAGTTGTATTAGTCTTAAACAAGCTTCTTGAATAATATTGAAAAACAGGGCGTTGATTTGATCGTTGGAAGTCTTTGCTTTTGCTGTGATGTCATGTGAGTTACAGGTTGTCCCGCCCTCACGCCAGTACAAACGTCATCAGAGAAGAGATGTCGTTGCAAGAGGAAGGGAAATTATTTTGGTTAAAGATTATGAGGGCATTTTAATAAATCATGATGTGCACAAATAAATAATTTTTAATATATTATTCCATTAATATTATATTCCATTAAAATAATTATAATAATTATTCCATAATATTCCATTAAAAAATAAGACTTGTCAGTTTTGATTTCATGGTGTTTGTGTGATAAGTATTCACTAAATTACAGTTCATTTTCTGAAGAGAGTCAGATTAGACGTCATTGAGAGAGAGGCTGCAGATCGCGCATCATGTTTTTTTTCTTTATTTTACAAAAAGCACAACATTTTGTTTTTATTGTGACTGAACACAAATAAAAGTAGAAACTTAACAGATTATAATGATGTATAACACTTGCCTGAATTATAAAAATCGACAGAGTTATTTGCGTCTCTTTGGCACCGATAAGAAAAAAATCAAGGCTGGCGCGATCATCAACCTTTAGGGGTTAAAAAAAACATACCACTTTATTTTTGCTTTGTTTAAAGCATTGTGAGATTAGTATTGTGTAGCAAACCAAATCGTGACATGGGTGTATTGTTACACATCTAAATGTTGCCATGTCAGATACAGGAACTATAAGAATGTGCCTGGCCTTGTGTACCTGTATTTCAGAGTCCAGGATAAGCCAAGGAAATTGGTGGCAGCCCTGTGAAGTCATTTGTTAACTAAGTGGTCTCTCTGTGTGTTGTAGCTTCCTCTCATCCGAGGGTGTGTCCTACATGAGCGTATGTGCATGCAGTCTCCCTGCTGCCACGGCCTTCTGCTTCTTGGAAGACTTGCGCTGGGAATTCACGACATGCTTTGACAACTCTGCAGTGACCCTCGCCAGCAGGCCGTACCCATTTCTGGAATTTGGTAAGGTGACAGAAAAATGCATTGGATTGGATTTGATTGTATTTAAACCATTAAAATGCAATAGAGCTTGAAATTAAGATAAATAACGTTAAGCTGATCATGTTTGTCTGGTGGTTTTATTTCAGATGGTGCCATACAAAAACTCCAGCAGCACTATAACCAGAAAGGGGGTCCATCTCTGGAGGTGACCCTGGCCGAGGTGCAGGAAGACCTCAGGACCAGCCCCCCTCAGGTTCTCACCATGGAGGACGTGGAGCTCACCAATGGAGCAGCCAATGGGCATGTAGATCAAGCAGCTGCGTCAGGTTTGCTGTAGTGATTATTACAGTTATTTTATAAGGGCTGCATCTTAAGTTGGACATATATGTTTTACTGATTATTGATCTCTGTTGATTTGAAAGGTCAAAGTCAGAGATTGGAACCAATCTCAGCGCCAGGGATCCTCTCACTGGTTCTTAACATCATGTGTGCTTCCCTCAACCTTATTCGTGGTGTTCATCTTATTGAATACACCTTCCAGGTAACACCGTGGTTCAAGTTTTAGAGCTGTTATGGCTGAGAACCAATAAATGGCCAATATCACAATTCTGTAATATTGTGTTGGGGTAACAGTTTAGGACCCAGGACCAGTAGTGCAAAATGAAGACCAAGAGTCAGGAGTTAGATTAATTAAAGAAATATTTACTGAAGAATAGTTTGCAGTTTCATCAGCAGAAGCCAGCTTCAAGAGGAGTTCGTAGGCCGCGCTCCCTCTAACAGTCTCCCCGCCTCCGTCTAACGTACATACCAGGGACGTCACTAGGATTGGAAGACTGGGGGGGCTTAGCCCCCAGCGCATTTGTAACTTGCGTTTGCAAAATCTTTGCACTCACATCTAGAGGTACACTTTTGTCAACAACCAGTCAAGAAACCAAGATGTTAACAAGTAAAACGTGACAGACATATCCTCTTCTTTCATTTCTACTCTGTTAAAGAAAAGTTACTGTAATGTTAGCTTTTAGACACATCAAAGCTGCATGGGGGAATTTACTTAGGCCAGACTTTGCTCCTGATGCGTTACTATAAGCAATGACTTAAATGCTATCTGTCTGCTCATGTAAATGTATGAAAAAGTAATAGCATACTATAATTAATTCCTCTCTAATAAGATAAGTTGTCCACAGAATGCTATTTAATTACACAGAACCGCATGCATTCAACCCATTTTTGAGCTAAAATACAAATCCTACAGCTTAACCTAAAAAAATACCACAGCTGTACAATTTTCACACCCTATACTAAATTTACCCTATACAATAGCCTAATGACATAACATTATTTAATATTTGAATCACAGCTTATATTGTGTTTTGACATCGACAACCCAAGTGCATTTTACCTCAAACTTGCGACTAGTTAACTTTCTAAAGTAGCCATTGCTTCTCGGGTCGACATTAACACACTGACAAAATTATATTCTGAATTAAAAATATTTTATACCACTTTTTAATGTGTGATTGTGTAAAGGTGTTCACGAGATACCAACCTTTCGCAAACTTACTTTCAATGTCGAACACTCGTTCTCATGGAGACGGCAGTGCGCACAGAGGGGAGGGGAGGGGCTGTGTGTTTGTGTTTGTGTTTGTGTTTGTGTTTGTGTTTGTGTTTGTGTGTGTGTGTGTGTGTGTGTGTGTGTGTGTGTGTGTGGCACGCATGTATGTGAGAGAGAGCGTGAGTGAGAGACACAGGGAAAGGAAATGCAGCTGAACGTTATTTGCTCTATGAAAGACATTGATAAAGACGAAAACTAAGGACATTTAATCTATAATTTTATTTTAGTTAGTTTTGCCAAACACATTGCAGATTTGGTTTATTTCAGTTAACGCCCTACCTAGTTTTCGTTTTTTTTTCGTTCATTTTCGTTAACGATTATAACCTTGGTAACTACGAGAGGAGATGAATCCTCCAGGCAGTAGCGCTCCGGTCTGCAACGCTCTGAAGGCTGCCACAGTTCACACCAATGCAATGAGACGATCGGTGCATCATCTTGATTGCACAACTCATACTTCTGTCCAAATTCCGACTTTTCGTCTATTTTTTTGTAGCTGTATATATATATAATTTGTTGCATCTAAATATGAATGAGGATACGGTTATTGATAAATCAAATTGTTATTGTTGTTCTTATTATCATTTAGGGGGGCTTAGGAACATTTTGGGGTAGCTTCAGCCCCCCTAAAATAGGCCTAACAACGTCCCTGGTACATAAAATTTTCTGAACAGTTATACTGTTTTCAAGGTCTAGCCACGTCATTACTGCCATGTGGAATGATTCTGATTGGCAGAGAAAATGCCCAGTCACGGTACATTTCCACACAAGGATAGATAGCAGAGCATATCACTAAAATGGGTAGACTAGTTGTCGCCCCATGACTAGATTTTTAGATCACAATGACCCAGGAGGTCATAGAAAGACGTCTATAGGTCTGGCATCGCCTGCAAGGAAGGCCCATCTCCAATACTGGATCTGCACAAATCATACAACGCACATACACACAAAGCTCCAGAGAATAACAATTATGAATTGTTTCCTCAAGGTTGAGAACATCTTAACTATCAACAAGGCACTTAAACATGCTGATACTAACTCTAGTTCAGAAGTGAATTTATTCTATTAAGTAAGAAAAGCATATAAAAGAGGTACATTTCTCTGAGTCCCCAAAAGTCCCGTAGACCTGTATCCAACATCACTCATTAAATATAGAGAGGTTATAGGTGAACTGATTTATTAAATATAGAAAATGGTTATAACTTGATTATCATTGATTCTTATTTTAATATCGATCATGTGTATGAACGAAGAGGCACCTGCCCCTTTAATTGTGTCTAAATAAAGTAAATATATTTACTATTCTGTCTAAATTGAAATAAAATAAAATAAAAATCAACTGTTTTAATTTAGGCATTATAATAATGTATATTCATTTGTATTCATTTAGCTTAAGATTACATTTAACAGTTATATTATTAGTGTTAGATGGCCCTACGTTAATCTAAATATAAAATTAAGGCATTAATAAGAAACCCATATTGAATCTGTACATTTACACTAAATAACAAATGGAATGGAACGAATGCATGTATAACAAACTATATGAGGTGAATCCAGTACTAAATCAAGGAGTTAATTATTATTATTTTGAAAATAGATATGACCAGGTTGTATATATGAGATGTCGAATTGGTCACTAAAGACTCATTCATTCATATTTATTGAAAGGGGAAGAGAAAACGCTTTGTCTAAGAAGAGTGTAAAACATATTTTAATAGAATGTCAATTTTTTTTAAATGATATTAGACAACGTTTTTATTCAGAAAAGAAATTAATAGACATTTTTAAAAAGGTTTCTCCTGGAATAATTTTAGAATTTCTGTCATTCAATTTCTATACTTGGTTTATTGAAAGTATAAGCATTATTGGTATTTGTCATTATGGATATTTGTATATTTTTCAAAATTTTTAAATATTACATTTTTTAATTGATCATTTATTAAATTAATCTTTGACTAGTATATATACCACAAAAATGTGGCAACTTAGATTGGGTGGAGGAGAGTCATATCTTGTCTGTCACCAGAATCACCGCAAGTGAAAAAGTGAAAAGTTGTTTTCAATAATGAAAATAAAGCTGAAATAAAAATATATTTTAATAATATAATTAATATAAAACAAGTTGAAGTACTAAAATAATATATATATTTACAAATATATATATATTTACAAATATATTAATTTTTTTATATATATATATTAATTAAAAAAGACTAGTGCAAAAGTGCAAAATCCCTATACTAACTCCTGACATGTAATTCATTAATTTCAGATTAGAATTAATTAACTGATTACGATTTTATTTATGATGTGACAATTTTTTTACAGGATGATTATGATGGTCTGTGGAATGTCGTGGCATTTCTTTTGGCATTTCTCTGCTGTGTTTGCCAGGTAAATTTTATTACCATTCTGCATGTGGCATTTATAACACACGTTTTTCTTGAAGCTGCCGAACTCAAATTTTTGTCTCCTTCCCAACACAGTGTCATCTGTACTTGTTCCATACCTGCCAGAAGAAGTTGAAAGCCTTCACTCTTCTGACTCTCATCATCTTATGCAATGCTTTTCTCTTTGGCCTGAGGAACACCTGGCAGCTGGTCTTCCACATGTCTGTGGCCTGCCTCTCCACGCTGCTAACCCTCCACCGCAAACTGCTGGACAGGAACATGGACTGTGGAGTATGAGGGTGAGATCCCAGCAGAATGGACCAGACTTTTTTTACTCATGAACATAAACTGACATTGATTTTCGCTTTAGCTCTTGCTTTGATCTAATGTTGTGATGGTTATTTTGTATTACATGGATGGTGAGTGCAATTACTTTTTTCTACAGGGGTCTTCAGATACATTGATACGCATCAAAAATCAAGTTGTTTATGATTTATTGTGAATGTAATATGGAGGAATTGATGAACAGACATGAAGGAAGCATTTTGTTGGTTCTATTAAGTTAAGTTAATTGAATTGTATTTATTTTCTGCAAAAAAAAGAATACTTACCATTGTTTAAGCTAATTTAAACTAATCTTTTTTGTCGGAAGGGTTAATTTTGTGTCAGTTGAATTGTTATAAAACTATTAATTCACATCTGGTAGTGACATCTGTGGTCTTGTTTCGATATCAGGCATTTTAGAAGGAAAAATGAAGGAATTTAGTTATTAGCTATTTCAATCTTTTTAAGCTTAAACATGATCAAATTTTTTATTTTGGACAGTGTTGGTTATGGCTATACTCCACAATATCTTAATTTCTTTTGTATTATATTCGTACTATAATTTGTATACAAAGCACATTCATGTTGTTCAGCTAGTCTTATGCCATACAAGAGAATTTTGTGTAGCCTTTCTATAATACTCATTCCAAAGACTATAAATCTAAAATCAACAAATGATCATAATACAGCATTCATTTATCAAGTTGGCAAGATGTAGATGGGAAGAACCGGTGCTTAAAAAATTGCAGGAACTCAGCGTAACTATTTCCAGCTTAACTAATTTTAATTTAAAGAAATTTGTGTCTGTACATTTTAGTGTTCGTTTAAAAAGCATAGTTTACATATTAATATGTAATTACATTATTTGCACTATTTTTCTTAATGAAATAGACAAAAACCACTAGAACTTCTGTTTGTTTTGCAGTAGGCAAATTTGATAATGTTTATCCTGAATAAACTTAAGATTGAGTTTGTTCATCTTTTATCAGTTCAATGTGTTTAAAATAAATAAGGATGCCATTTTACACTGACACAAAATATTACGTTTGTACACTGCATTTCTGTTTATTGCAAATGTCATGCACTCAAGAAATCCACATGGAAAAATCAGTTCAAGTTCATCTGAAGTTTTTTCAGACAAGTAATTAGTGAACGATGGTCAAATTCCTGAATTTTTACAAGCAAGCTGTGCTTCTAAATGGTTGGTGCAGAGTCATTTTGCTGTGTAGTAGCAGCAGCTTGCATGTACAGTTTTTGTCTAGGATAACATTTAGCGATGTGGTACACTACAGTATGTTCATCTGTCAATGCCTTATTACATGATATAATTACAGCTATCAAAACAGAGAAGTGAGAATGTGTGTATGATCATTTTAAAGTGCGAAAATCACAACCAATGTGCAGTAAATCCAACACTTATTGTAATAATAGTGATGTAAGGGCTCTGTTTCTATTGACTGATTTTTAGATATGGCCAATATCTAAATATTTAGACATATTTCAGGATAGCATGACAAAGTAAAGAGACATGTTCTGATTTGCAATCATGGATTCTTAATCATTGATTGAGGGTTACTGAGATCACTATTCTCAGCCTTTTTAATGGATATTTACTCACTCATATAATACAAAAAGTACTGTGTTTGTTGAATCTATGAGATATGTATTTTTATAATAATAGTTTTTCATGTGGTAGATGGAATTAATTGTTTAGTTGCACAAAAGAGGAAACCTGTATTTAGAATAATTTGATCTCATTTGTGACCCATGTTTTTATAAAGCCTCTTTGTCAGTGAACTGTAATTGGTGCTGGAGGTTATTACTTGTAATACTTATATACAATTAGTAATAATAGTAGCTCAAGACCAATATTGTCTTGCGTCAACCTACATTTGATTCAGATGATGTATAGATTTAAAGGATTATGGCAATTTTGTTGTCTTGTATCCTGCTTAATGGACACACACTTAGATAGACACTTGAATTGGTTTTGTCTCACTGGAAAACTGCTCTTTTAACTTCTAACATGAACCTCCAGCAACCAACTAAGAGTCCTCTAAAATGTGAGCAGATCTGTGTGCACTATTCCCATGTCCTAAAATGGATTCCGATATTTAATATAAATCAGCCGCTGAATATAAGTACTGTGAGTTTGTGTTATTTGGCTGGTATTTGAGCATTTTTACAGGTTGAAGCAAAGCTATACTGTATACATTCATTTTTTTTTCTAATAGAAAAGAATTAGACAATCTATAGCTGACTCAAAATGGTTTTGATAATTAGACTAAATATCCTGAGACGTTTCAGAGATGGTCATGTTGACCATTTATAACTCTGAATGGCAACAATTCATCTCATGAAAACATTCAAGTATATTGTGCTTTAGAGACTGATAGTTGAAGTATCTCTGTAAAACAAAGGTTACATTAGCACAAAATAATGAATGATTCAGCTTATGTTCTAAAACGCTTCAGAGCTTTTAAATTCAAGACCTTTGTGCTTTCTGTACTGTTTTCTAGCAATTTCATCTATTTTCTAATTCAAATGTAAGTGCTGTTTCACTTTATCATTGACAGTTCTCAGTAACCTAGAGACTTTGTACATACTGTTTCATAGCAATTGAGGTAATAGCTTTAGTGCATTAATATAACTGCATTTGAATTTGGAAGAACCAATCATTTGATATATTTTCTCAAGCAGTTCACCAAAAAGACTCTCCCCCAGTTTCACAGATAAGGTCCCAGTCTAAAATGCATGTTTGAGCTGTTTAAACTGAAAGCAACTTGCACTGACAGATATTAAAACATGCCAGTGCCCATTGTTTTGTCTCAATTATTTTTTCTAATATATGTTTAATAAAAGCTACTTAAAGGTACAATGTAATTTTTTACCACCAGAGGTCGCTTTTTCAAAACAAAGGCGTAGCCTTGATCATGCCTTGATTTCGCGGTATCATGGGAGTTGTTGTCTTCACCTCTACAGCCAGTGGAAAATAATAATATGGGACTCGGTCAGAAGTCATATTCATGGATGAGCTAATGTATTAAAGATTTATTAACACCACTGTAGTATGAAGCAGGGTGGGGCTGAAAGCCGTTGGAGCAGAACAAGGCCAGTGGAGCTTTTATTACACCTCAGACGATCGCTTCCGCTTATTCCGGTCATGCGTATGTGGGGTAATGTAGTGCTGTTTTATCAGATTAGATACATTTGAGTATGTTGAAAGTTGTTATAATGCTACTCTGTGTGTGTTCGCTTGACGGCTACTATGAGACACTTGTTGCACACTGCAGTAGCTAGATCGATATTAGTCATGGTAAAACATGGTACTCGCGGTAAATCAAGAAAACGAGATTTAAACAATAAGACTATGTTGAGCTATATATAACAATGATTCGTTTTCTGTGGATGAATGTATCCAAACAGTTGCTCACCTGTCTGATAAAACACATAATATAAAGCTTCTTTGGTGTTTCCATGGTTTCTACAAAATAAATCCAGAAATTGAGGGAAACGCGGTATGATGTCATTATAGGTGACGCACCTATAATGTATTGTTTAAAATACCTAATTTCTCTGGATTTGGGATAGTACATGTATTGTTTGGGATAGTACATGTAAGTAGCCTACACAAGTCAACAAAATATATAACATTATTCTAGTGGTTTTTGGATATTTTAATCCAAAAATCTTACATATTTTGTCCTAATTGAACTAAGACCTAGTCCTGGCTTAATCTAAGCCCTGTCTGTGAAACCACAGGGGCCAGTTGCATAAATTTAGCCATTATGTCTTAAGAACTAATTTGACACACTAGCAATTAGTCATTTACTTATTAGTCTTACTTTTCTGATTGAAATTAGACCAATCTAACTTTTTATGTAACTGACTTTAAAAAGTTAAGAACAGTATTGAAGAAAAAAATAGACGACTAACTTTTAAGACTAGTCTAAGCAGTTTGTGCAACCTGCCCCAGGCCTATGGCCCGGTTTCACAGACAGGGCTTAGACTAAGCCAGGATTAGGCCTTAGTTCAATTAGGACATTTAAGTAACTTTTATAAACATGCCCAAGAAAAAAACATTACTGGTGTGCATCTTGAGACAAAACAATGCACCTGACATATTTTAAGATTTGTCAGTGCAAGATTCTTTCAGTTAAAACAGCTCAAACATGCATTTTAGTCTAGGACTAGCTTAAGCATTGTCTGTGAAACCGGGGGTATATGTTTTAGAATTTTTCAGCTTCACATTCAGGCTTTCTTATGACTATAAAAGTTGAATTGTATTGTTTATAATTGTGCAATCACCTTTTGAGCTGACATGTTTCTTGTAATAATTCATGTGACTATAAAAAATCATATCGGATGGCGTTTGTAAGGTTGTAATATATGTATCAGAACATTGGGTGGCAGTATAAAACTAGTGGTTTATAGGCTGTGGGAGCTGTGTACATTTTATGGGGTCAGATGATAGCATGTATTAACAGCAACAGTATTAACAGTATGCAGATACTGTATGTATTAAACAGGTTTAGTTTACTTTGTTTACCGGTTTAAAATCTTTATGTGTTTAATATAAATAGGTAAAGATGAAAAAGATCTGATGTGCCTTGGGTTCAGCTAGTATTGCTGTATTGATTGAGAGGAACCCTGCATTTTCATGTAGCTCTCATAGCCTCACTGGTGTACATTTTTAACTGAACTTTTGAAATGAACATATGAGATGTTGTGTGTAAATAAGAACTGCTATTGACTTGATGTGATATGATAATAATAAGCACTTAAGCTGGGACCTGGGACTTATATTAACTTTATGACCTTGAATTACTTCTGTTGATCCATCCTCCTAGGCTATGGTTTATAATCTGGGCCCGTATTCATAAAGATTCTAAGAGTCCTCTCAGAAAACTCCTAATTTAGCTTAAAAACTTTTACGTAGGAGTCTTAGCTTAAGAGCTATTCGGGACCGATCTGAGAGCAACTCTGAGCAAGGAAAATACAAAAACTTTTATCTTAGTGAAGAGGCGGGGCTGACCCCGTTGCTACGTATGACACAGTCTTTTGAAGACTGTGATTGGCTGGTTGTCCAAAAAGGGGAAAAAGGAGTGCTTTTAAGTATAGGGTCTATTCTAAGCCTTCACTTTGAATTTACAAGCGCAAATTGTCCTATTTTACCGTTCTCACACACTCACACACTCACACAAAAATTAAATTAAGCATAATTAATTTGTGCTCGTTTAAATAATTTAAATTTAGTTTTTTATTTTAATTTTAAAAAATGAATTGGTTTTATGGGAATTGCATGTGTTTTTGTTTAAATTGAGATCAAATAAATTGATTGCAACCACTTACGATACATTTTTTTAGTAAATTCAACAAATCATTTTTTTCAGTGTATATAAATCCTTTTATTATATGCTGTTAATTTCCTATAAGGTATTTGATTGGCTTAGAATTATAAACATTGTTCCACTCTTTCCAGTTACACTGATTGCTGGCATGTCTATTTAATTGGTGGTTTGAAAGTTGGGTTTATTGCAACAAACATGATCCCTACACGATCTAATCTATAGCGTCTTATTAAGTCACTGTCATCCATTGTCTGCAACACATTTCTTCTCCCTCTTCGTCTTTCTGCCATTTTCTCCGCTGCTAAAGAAACTCTTAAGCCTCTTAAAAGTCCTCATCTGTGCTCTTAACAAATTTGATCTTAAGACCTCTTTTAAGGGTTAAGATGCTTTCTGAATTACTTTTTTCTTTACTAGGATTTTTTAGTTAATTTTAAGAGTAAACGCCCACATTTTTTAGAATTTTCTTAGAATTTTGTCACTAGGAGCTACTCTTTGCATTAAGATTCTTTATGAATACGGGCCCTGATCTTTATTTACGGAGATTAGGAAAGTCTTGAGTAATGCTGCCTTTTAGATTGGCAGTACTGATCAAGGAAAATGATGTAGGTCAAGAAAGACAAGCTGGATAAGAAAAACAAGTCTAGTGCAGGTATTACACATCCAGTGCTGCTGTCTCTTGTCTGGCAATGGTGCGCTGAAAGCTTGGCGGTATGCAGTCACCTTTAGTCCAACAGATTAGTGCAGATGTTTGGTTTGACCCATCACTCTCTACTCCACTGATCCATTTCATTTCTGTGTTAAACAAGCGTGAGAGGATCAGTTCCAGTGTTCCGCTTCTGCTGTTGGCGCTCACAGGTCTGGTTTGAGGGCGTAGTCATAGAGCAACTAACACCTCTTTTACTTCCGGAGAAGTTTAAAATGTCTATTGAGCACCTTCAGAACAAGATCACAATTGCTATTGTGATACTGCTTCAGATAAAATCAGCATGAAACTGAAGTTGCGTAGTCTTTTCTTTCCTATTGAAATGTAAATCTGAGTGAAATGCTTCTCAAAAAAAGAACAAATGTAGGGTGGCATTTGATCTTGTCCATCTAGGATGGTTGTTGTTTGCTACTGCTGTGATGCCATGTGAGTGACAGTTTGTCCCGCCCTCGTGCCTGTAAACACATCATTAGAGAAATTATGTCGTTGCAAGAGGGAGGAAGTTATTTTGATTCAAGTTTATAAGGGCATAATAAATACCACATTATTCCTATAAAATATATTGTCAGTTTTGACTTTAATATTGAATAATGTTTTAGACACACCATTGCAAGTTAATTGGTCTCTTTTTGTTCTGCCAACAAAGACAAAGTGAATAGTGGTGGTATGTTCCTAAATGTATTGTTTTTGAGCGAATCAGAGGAGTGAATCATTAAATTACTCACTTGTTTGTTTCATTCCTGAATTAATCCGTTTTTAGTCAATGGCCTGTGGTTGCTATAGTATGAATGTAATCTGGATGTACTTCATTTGTCATGCTGTCAATATCATTGTCACTGCCATTCAGAAATCATCTCCCATAGCCTCATGGTGTGTACATGTGCGCGAGTACTGTACACGTGTAATGTTGATGATTAAAAGGGTCATGAACTGCATATTTTTATTGTTTTATGATGTTTCCTGGGGTGCACTTATAATGTTAGAATGCTTTTTACATCAAAAATTGCCATAATTTAGAAATAAAAGGCATTTTTCCTACCCTGATTTTAGCCTTCTGCTCTGCTCCGTTTTAAGGGGCGTGTCCGCTGGGAGACTTCAGTGTAAACACCCACTGCTGTGATTGGCTAACATCTTTGCATTTGAAATAGTATTACTCTTTCTTTTAGCTTGTTTTTACAATTACAGCTCTCATGGTTAACTAATCGTGAAAAGTGTCGCATAATATTTAGATCTATGGCATTATATTAAGATTGTGGCAAGAAAGGTTGCAGTGATGATCATTGTAGCCGATCACACACATGCTGAGCGCATGAAAGCAGTTATCTCGGCATTGCAACTCAGTTTCTGTACACTAACGAATGCTTTCATCTTCACACTGTGCAAACGTGAAATAGTTAAGAGATTCGTTGAATAAAACAGGAGTCACTGATAAACTCTCCTGTTTGATTGACAGGTTCAGCGCACGCTGCTCAAACGATTGCAAAGGGAGCTCTCTTTGATCGCTTTCTTTATAGAATTAAATCACTGTTAAATAGCAGATTATTTTCATCCTACTAAGAGAAACAACGCAAGTTGATGTTTAGTCACTGGTCTGATTTACTGACACACAGACAAAGAACATCTGACTACATGAATCATCACATTTCAGATCAGGCATTAGAATGAACACAGTTACTTACATGTTATATTACTGTTGAACACAGTCTCTGCACAATATTTTGTAATCCTCAACGGCATGTTTATTGCTTTGTAGTTCGAAGGTTTAACACTAGGCCGATGTTACATGTGCGAATCGGTGGGAGGGGCTAAACAGGCAGTGATGAAGTAGGTGTTGATATTCTTCTGCTGAGGCGGTGCTTGCCTCCCTTTGACGTCATAGATCCCCATTTTGAAAAACCTGTCGTTTGCCGGGCCTGGTGTCTATAAAAGCTTTTCTTTGACTAACAAGGACGTTTTCAGCTCTGAAACTTACAGGATATTCTTATATTACCACAACCTTTTATATATCAAAAGCTCAAGGGAAAGTTTATTTCTCAATTCATCACCCCTTTAAATTTGTTACACACCCTTTATGCATATGATTGGGTGTGTCTGGAATTTTTTTTAATATAATTTCCGTTTGACAGTCTGTCTAATGCACAAAAACAGAAGAGAAAAGTCCCGAAACTATTGGGCGCCACTTGCAAAAGCTAAATTTTGTCCAGCTCCCCCTCTCTGGATGTCATGGGTGGAGTTTGACCTAGTCCAGCTCCACCTCTGAACCAAATGGTTATAGTTTAGGGATAGGGTTATGGGTAGGGTTAGGGTGTAGCTGGACATTCAAGTTCCACCTATTGACTCTGTAGTAAGCAGCCTCTAGCCACTTAGCCAATTAAATTAGAGGACCAGAAGTAAAGGTCCATTCACACTAAGAACTATAAGCTTCCATCAGGACCATAGCTATGGTATCCTGGTCAGGTTTGTCAGGTCTGTGCAACAAAAGTAGCCCAAAAATAGCCTAATGCGATTTTTCTCCATTGGGCGATTTTTCTCCATTGGGCGGCCAGATTCTCCACTGAATTTGTAAGTTGGGGGGGGGGGTCTTTGGGGGTGGTGGAGTGCCGAAATCATACTTACGGGGGTGGAAATCATCCCACTGGAAAAGTAATCAGCAGACTTGGCAACACTGGCCCTGGTGCAGTTTGTTGATGCATAATGGATTCTGATTGGCTGATTAGCTGTCAATGTTTTTAGCACTCATCAGCTGGATAAAACTTTCTTAAAGTGATACCAATGATACCATTGCTGTGCCGTTATCATTCTAGTTGTGGTCCGGACTTTCCTATTTTCAATTAGGCCCGTTCACACCAACAACGATAACTATAAAGAGAACTATAACTGTACATGCTACTGTTATGTCGACTGCTGCTTTAAATGATC
Organism: Gobio gobio; assembly: GCF_949357685.1. Lineage (NCBI taxonomy): Eukaryota > Metazoa > Chordata > Actinopteri > Cypriniformes > Gobionidae > Gobio > Gobio gobio. The sequence continues at coordinate 25,816,434 of NC_137119.1, forward strand.
ATGTACTTAAAGCAGAATGAGTTTAGATTGTGTTGTCATTCATCTGCAAAAAATCGTTCTCAAAGTGATTTAAACGATATAATTTTTCTGTGCCATTATCGTTACAGTTGTGGTGCGGACTCTGCTATTCTTTTATATTTATAATGATTTTTAGAATTATCTTCATCATTATCATTGTAGTTATCATCCTTGATGTGAACGAGCCTTTAGAATGGTTACTACAAGTTTATAGTTAGGGGTTCAAGCACGAAGTGCTGAAACCCTATTGTAATTGTAAGGGTTTTTATTATTATTATTCTCCGCTAAAACGCATCGTGCAGCCCAAACCGTAAGGGCTGGAGCGTTGAAACTTTGTCAGATGGTAGCCCAAAAATCGAGGAGAGGGTATCAAAGTATGGCCCCGGTTGGCCAATAGGTGGCGCTATAGCAATCAATTGCGCGTAACTGCTCATAACTCCTAAACCGTGAGTTGTACACTCAAGTGTCTTATATCATTGGAAAGCTGAATACCTGACTTAAATAATATATATCTCCGATTTCATTTCCGGTATGCAAATTTTTCCGCCATTTTGAATTTTGTTGAAAAACTACTTTTGCGAACTAGTCCCTGGATTTTTGCCCGATCGGAACCAAACAAGTGCAGAAATGTTCTCTGGAGTCTGAATATTAATAATTATCAAAAAAAAAGTATAAATTTCGCTTCAAGGTCGCAAAGGGGCGGAAAACGAATGTTGTAGGAGGAGCCTATTTTACTAAAATGGCTATAACTCAAGAAAAAAATTAGATATATTTACCAAACTTGGTACACATGTGTATGGGCTGATTTTTTGGTCACGACAATAGAATCGCGACGATTGACCACTTGGTGGCGCTATAACACGAAAAAAACATGAAAATTGCTATAACCACCCGACCGCTAGTCCGATTGACTTGAAAATTGGTATGCAGTGTCTTGGTCCAAGGTACCATATATGTCTATGAGGACATTGGCGTATCTCAAAAAACATGGCTGCTATCGGCTAATGAATTTTGAGCACCTCTAAGACAAGGTTAACGGAGGCCGATCGGAATGAAACTTGGTGGGCATCTTTGACTCATGGCCCTAGAGGTCTGTAAGAATTTTGAAAGAAATCGGCCACTAGTTGGCGCTAACGAGTTTTATGGCTCTGTAATCAAGTGGTGTTGCACACATCAACCAAATATACACATCATATGATAGGTCTCCTCATGCTGAACAACTTTGCCTCTAGAAGCATTGCTGTCAATCAAACCGTTCATTAAATATCCGCGATTATGTTTAAAACCTACTTTTGCAAACTAGTCCCTGGATTTTTGCCCGAAGGGAACCAAAGCAGTCTAGAACAATTCTCTGGACTCTCTAGATCAATAATTATCGAAAAAAAGTTGAACTTTTGCATTTGGATGGCTATAACAGGGTCATTTAGAAGAGGAGCTTAGCAAAATACATTCAAAAGTCTATAAATCCTAAAGAAAAACTCAAAACTTCACGAAAATTTTTATGTATATGTAACATAACATGCTGAAGAATCATGCAAAGTTTCATGGAGATCGGACCATATGTGGCGCTATAACTGTTAAAAAGCTTTGAAAACCATGTATTCCCTATGGTGAAATGCCTGTATTGGCTGTAAATTGTATTTTCCATCTCTGTAATCAGGTGGGGTTAAAAACATCCACATAATATGCATAAATTATGATAGATCTCCTCATACTGAACAACTTTGCTTCAAGAACCAATACTGTCAATCAAATCGTTATTTAAACATTCACAATTATGTTAATAACCTCATTTTGCAATCTAGTCCTAGTTTTTTTGCCCGATCAGAACCAAACCACTGCAGTATGATTCTCTGGACTCTTTAGAGCAATAATTATTTAAAATAAAGTTAAACTTTTGCATCTGAATGGCTATAACAGGGTTTTTTCAAGATGTGGCCTTGACCAAGTGTCCCCAAATGCCTATATCTATTCAATGAATGCTCAGATATTCTTAAAAACAAGTCAGAACATGTGTAATATGCCTCTAAACAAGCATAATCATTTTCAGACAGATAGGACAATATTTGCCTCTATAACAGTTAAAAAGCTGAAAATTATGAAAATAATGGTATATTAAGCCAATAAGTGGTAGTTTGCTGCCCCCCGCTGTTCATTTTATTGTACTACACTCTAATATTGATGTATAAGTCATATTCAGACTTTAAATAAATCACTATTTTAACATTTACAATCACATTTAGTTAAAATTAATCTATTAAGTATTATTATTGACAATTGTCACATTGAGAAATGTGAATCTTGAAGGAGACTTGCAGGAAACATTTTGTTTACTGCAACATCATATAGTTAAAATGTCTGTATCTACAACAAAATGTGTTTGTGTGTGTGTGTGTGTGTGTGTGTGTGTGTGTGTGTAGTCCTATTTTTCTGAATACATTTTTAATAATCTGATTAATAGTTACAAAGAGCTATGTGAAATGATTATAGACCATAGTGTGTGAAAAAGTGTGTCTGTGTGTGTGTGTGTGTGTGTGTGTGTGTGTGTGTGTATAAGCATGTATAATGGAATTAACATGGAAGACCAATTTGATATTTAAGTGAAGCAACTGTGAAAAGACTTTATTAATAAGTAGAATGTCCAGCAGAGGGCAGCAGAAGACCACTTATTGACTCACTTTCCTTTTAAAGTTTGATTTTCCACAATATTTTGCACTAAAGCAATTACTATTATAACACAATCATATTTTGTCAGAGTTGACACTTCATAAAATTACTAGCAATGTGGTAAATCATGATAAATCACATTAGAAACATGGTAAATCATGGTAAATAATACTAGAACATGGTATATCATGGTAAATTATGCTAGAACAGGGTACATCATAGTAAATAATACTAGAACGTGGTGTATTTCACAAAAAAAATTTGACATGCTCATAGACCATTAAAAGATATTTTCACAATTACATATCTCAAAAACATTTTGTGTGTGTGTGTGTGTGTGTGTGTGTGTGTGTGTGTGTGTGTGTGTGTGTGTGTGTGTGTGTGTGTGTGTGTGTGTGTGTAACCATGCATAATGGAACAACTGGTTTGAAGCCTGTTTTAGAGACTATTTTACTAAAAGGGCTATAACTCAGGAACGAAATGAGATATCTTCACCAAACTTGGTACACATGTGTATGGGCTGAGTCTTTGGTCACAGTAAAATTAATTGTGAGGACTGAACACTTGGTGGCGCTATAACATAAAAAAACATGAAAAGGGCTATAACCACCCGACTGCTAGTCCGATTGACTTGAAAGTTGGTATGCAGTGTCTTGGTCTAAGTTACCATGCATGTCTATGAGGAAATTGGCGTAAATCAAAAAACATGGCCGCCATTGGCCAATGAAATTTGAGCACCTATTAGACAAGGTTAACGGAGGCTGATCGGAACAAAACTTGGTGAGCATGTTTGACTCATGGTCCTAGAGGTCTGTAAGAATTTTTTAAGAAATTGGCCTCTAGTAGGCGCCAACGAGTTTTACGGCTCTGTAATCACGTGATGTTTCACATATTCCCACAGTATTGATATAATTTGATAGATCTCCTCATACTGAACAACTTTGCCTCTAGAAACAATGCTGTCAATCAAATCGTTCATTAAATATTCACAATTATGTTAAAAACCTACTTTTGCAAACTATTCCCTGTTTTTTTGCCCGATTGGAACCAAACCAGTCTAGGACAATTCTCTGGGCTCTCTAGATCAATAATTATCAAAAAAGTTGAACTTTTGCATTCGGATGGCTATAACAGGGTCATTTAGAAAAGAGGCGTGGCAAAATACACTCAAAAGCCTATAAATTCTAAGGGAAAGCTCAAAACTTCACGAAAATTGGTGGGCACATGTGACATTAGATCCTTAACAAGCATTAAACGTTTTATAGAGATCGGACCATAGGTGGCGCTATAACTGTTAAAAACCTTTTAAAACCATGTTACCTATGGTAAATTGCCTGTAAATTGACTTTTCCATCTATTATTTCAGTGTTTAAAATCTTGCTAAATAAAATGTAATGTCTTTTGATGCTTGTGTGCTTAAAGGCCTTAAAGGCTTGAACCCCGCTAAATGCTGCTTGCAGCTTTAATTAGTTATTGTTACAGTCCCCAGTGTGAACGGCCCTTATTGTATTGTAAGGAACAGTGTCTTCATTGTTTTTCACCGAAATTCTGAAGGTTTGTAGTCTTACTCATGTCTCACTTTTTCCTCCTCAAAAGTTAAACGTTTATTAGACCCTTCACACTGTCTTAACAAAATGGTGATTAATAACACGTTAACATTCTTTCTGAATGATAAACGCGGATGTCCAAAGAAAAAGAGGCATATCTTTATACAGGACAGAAATCATTAATCAGAGGATTAATGGTTTGGTGAGAATTTTTTTGCTTGCCTTGCTCTACTCACATGCTGTAAATTGCTTTGTGCTTCACCCATATATACGATGCTTTATTCAATAACAATTTAGTTTGAACTTCTTTTTTTTAACATTGCTATTCAATTTCAGAATTTGTAGGAAATTATTTGTGACCTCTTTCTCCCCCTGTGACACATATATATGCATTACAATCAAACTTGTTCATTCATGCACATATGCACCAATCAGAAAAAGGAAATTGATTTTTCATAGGTTAACTTGTGTGTCCGAGACTGTCAAAACAGTTTCCACACCCGACTGGTCCATGTATAATGCATTTGTAATGGAAACGCACTTGACACGGCCTTCAGCTGGACTCTCTAGTGTTGAAATCAGTAGGATCTTCACCAAATAAGCTTCTAAAAATGGCTTTCCCCACAATGCTTGGTGACCGAGTGTCAATTGCTGTTATTCAAATTCGGAGGAAGGGAGCCTGCACAGCACACAAAAGAGACAAAAGAGCCATGTCCGGTACTGTACCATCTCCATCTTTGTCTTGATAAATCATTGTGCTTTCAGTGACAATGAGACACTGCAGAGATCTTTTGTTCTGTTTCAAGCATGAGACGGAAACAGTTCTTTGGCAGCATTGTGCATATCTGATTATTAAACCAAACAGCATGTAATCAGATTTTTGGTTTTATATGTTTGCATTGATTATATACACCGATCAGGCATAACATTATGACATGTGAAGTGAATAACACTGATTATCTCTTCATCATGTCACCTTTTAGTGGGTGGGATGTATTAGGCAGCAAGTGAACATTTTGTCCTCAAAGTTGATGTGTTAGAAGCAGGAAAAATGGGAATGCGTAAGGATTTGAGCGAGTTTGACAAGGGCCGAATTGTGATGACTGGGTCAGTGCATCTCCAAAACTGCAGCTCTTGTGGGGTGTTCCCGTTCTGCAGTGGTCAGTATCTATCAAAAGTGGTCCAAGGAAGGAACAACGGTGGACTTGCAACAGGGTCATGGGCGGCCAAGGCTCATTGATGCACGTGAGGAGCGAAGGCTGGCCTGTGTGGTCCGATCAAACAGACAAGCTACCGTAGCTCAAATTGCTCAAGAAGTTAATACTGGTTCTGATAGAAAGGTGTCAGAATACACAGTGCATCGCAGTTTGTTGCGTATGGGGCTGCATAGCCGCAGACCAGTCAGGGTGCCCATGCTGACCCTATCCGCCACCCGAAAGCCCAAACATTGGGCACGTGAGCATTAAAACTGGACCACGGAGCAATGGAGGAAGGTGGCCTGGTCTGATGAATCACATTTTCTTTTACAACGCGTGGATGGCTGGGTGCGTGTGCGTGTGCGTGTGCGTCGCTTACCTAGGGAACACATGGCACCAGGATGCACTATGGGAAGAAAGCAAGCTGGCGGAGGCAGTGTGATTCTTTAGGCAATGTTCTGGGAAACCTTGGGTCCTGCTATCCATGTGGAAGTTACTTTGACATGTACCACCTACCTAAGGATTGTTGCAGACCATGTACACCTTTCATGGAAACGGTATTCCCTGGTGGCTGTGGCCTCTTTCAGTAGGACTATGCCACAAAGCAAAATGTTCAGGAATGGTTTGAGGAGCACAACAGGAAGTTTGAGGTGTTGACTCGGCCTCCAAATTCCCCAGATCTCAATCCAATCGAGCATCTGTGGGATGTGCTGAACAAACCAGTCCGATCTATGGAGGCCCCACCTCGCAACTTACCGGACTTAAAGGATCTGCTGCTAACATCTTGGTGCCAGATACCACAGCACACCTCCAGGGTTCTAGTGGAGTCAGGGCTGTTTTGGCAGCAAAAGGGGGACCAACCCAATATTAGGCAGGTCATAATGTTATGCCTGATCTGTGTATTATGCATGGATAGAGATTTAATTGAATTAAGTCAGTTTGCATGGTCTTAGCACCTAGCACTGTTTAAAAGAGTGATTTATTGAACATTAATAATTTCCAACACAGCATTAAATAGATAGTTTAGCACAAAATGAAAGTTATTTTGTAGTACTATTTTATTATACCCATTGAGATCTCTTCTAACAGGGAGTCCTGGTCAAGAGGGACCAGTATGATTTTATTTTTTGAATTAAATACTGTACAAAAATCAATTTTGCACTTTTTTTCCCCATGGAATGGAAGTGGAGGGGGACTGCCATTCTGTCTAATAACATTTGAACAACATGAAGTGAGTAAATATCTCTTTAATGTTTTATATATTATGGATTTTGCTGACTTGATTATGTGAGTTTTAAAAAGGATGCTCCACAAACATCAGTGTGACCCGCATAACCTACCATGAATATTTTATACCTCACAAACAAAGTATTCTTCAGGGACGTTGTATTTTGCCCTACACTTTCGGTCTACTTAGAGGTTGCTAAGACTTCATTGAACATCTGAAAATCAAAATCTATAATCTAAACTACTTTTCAAAAGCAAGACTTTTTTTGAAAGAAATAAATTGTTTTATTCAGCAAGGATGCATTAAATTGATCAAAAGAGGCAGTTCTATTTCTAATACTGTGAAGTTATGAATGATATATATATCATGTGGAGTTATAGAATATAAGTTTAAAGATTCTGAGGATTGTATGATATAAACTCATATGTTTATGCATGTATTTATTATTAATATTATTTTCATTCGCAATGTGTAAAAGGTAAAATTCAATTATATGTTATACAAGAAAAAAAGATGTTATGGCATTAAATGAAAAATCTGCTCTATTTCTAGGTCACAACTCAAATAAGCTAATTATGACATTTATCATGTGACTCCTTTGCACAAAAGGTCAGATGTTCTTGCTTTCCAAGCTCGAGCTCATCATCGGGTTTTACACAAACTTGTGGAGTTGCCGTTCTGCCATTAAAGCAAAAGAGGGACAAACCAAATACTAAGAAAATCTGAAATTGATGTTTAGAAATGAAACATTTTCCCATAGTGGCCTCAAGACATTTGGTCCCCGTCTGTATTTATCATTGACTTTTGTAAAGGAGTCTTACATTTGAAATTCATTATAAAATTCCATCCTTAGAATTCCAGATTTTACAGCATGTATTCTTGATGTTTAGTTTTCTGAGAAATGATGAAAAATCCGTGGCTAATATTCTATTTTATGTTCAACTTATTTTCTATTCTATTATATGTTCAAATATATTTTTTTTTTTTGCCACAAAACGAGTCTCTTAAATAAGTCATACACCCACATATTACTAATTAATACACACTTCTGACTAATTTATCTAGTGGATACATATTATACCATAAACCTCCTCAAATAAGATTGCAGTTACATAAGGCTTTTGAGAAATTCATATTAAGATATAGATAATATTAGAAATATAAAATATTAAGATGACTGTATAATATTAATATTACAATATGAATAACATTTAATTATTTACCACCAATGCAACTTAATCAGTGTCTGGATTTCAGCTTCAAATAAATACTCCATGTTTTCAGGGACTTATTCTATTGAATACGGAAATCAAAAAATGTGATTCTGTCCGATTTTATCCCACCTCGCTTTTGAAAACAGTCTACAGGTTGATTGGATCAAGTCTATTTATGAAATAGTATTTCAAATTCTTCATGTTGTTGTGAAAGCTTTTGCATGTCATTGATACAGACAGGCATTTATCAGTACCGCAATGATATCAAACCCTTCATTAAAGAACAAACAAAAAATGAAAAGAGAAGTCCTGCTGAGAGAGCTTTGCTTTATAGTGCTTACCTCCTGAATCTGAAATGAACACTTGAAAGCAAACTTTTAAGCGCAGGAGTTAACTCTAGTTTACAAAGGAATTTGGGGTCATTGGTCTGATGGAGTCATACAGAACAAAGGAACGCTGTTTGTAATTAGAAATGGAGATTAAGCTGTGCGATTTTGATCAGAGACTTCAGACGTTGATAAATCTTTACTTGGTTTATTTGTTTATTCTTGCTGGTTATCTTAAGCTTTGGTTTGCAGTTTATTTTTTAAGCACGACACGAGTAGCTAGTGCGTAGAATAACAATAGGCCTAAGCACTCGCTGACCGATTAGCTTTGTTTAAATAATAGTAACTGATATCAAAGCATGTGACAGAGACCACACATTTTTTGTGAGAGTGCCATTTACATTCGCATAAATATTGCAGCATTGGCTTTGCTAGCAGTTCAGCCACGTTTTCATCCTAATTTAGAAAGATGCGAATAAGCCTATATGTTTTGCTTCCTAGTCTTCCTCAGAGCATAGTATAGGCACCGTCTGTGTTTGATGTTAGAGGTTTGCTCCATTCATGTGTGAAATTCTTCACCTCTGGAAAAAAATCAAAGACATAAACCCATTAAAACTTGTGCAAGTTGCCACAGGGTGAGTCCGCACCACTGAGAGTGCATCTTCTCTCCCTTGGACTTTTGGAGGAAATGTCAAGCAATCTTTAATGTAGAGAAAAAAAAAATGATGAGAAAACATTAATTATTTCACAGCTGGCACTTAGCTTGATTCTGTTCGCTCATTCACTCATCTCATAATGACTTGCTCATTTGGGTTTGGCTTAACCCTTAAAGGTGCAGTGTATTTATGCGGATCTATTGACAGAAATGCAATATAATATACATATGTTTTCAGTGGTGTATAAAGACCTTAAATAAATTAACTGTTATGTTTTTATTACCTTAGAATGAGCCATTTCTACATACACTGCGGGTCCCCTTACAGTGAAATCGCCATTTTGCCCTGCCATGTTTCTAGAGTAGTCCTAAACCAGGGGTGTCCACTTTCGGTCTTGTGGACTTACAATGGCCGCTGCGTGCGCATGTCTGTTAAGTCCACGAGACCGCAGGGTGTCCCAGTTGTCATTTTAGGTCTCAGAAGGGTGCTCGCGAGCGCCCCCTTTGAGGTCGATATGCGCCCTCGATACTGGTGCGGGCTACGCAGCGGACTTCTTCCCGGCAGTCAAAGCGGCATTACGTCGTGAAAGTGCGGACTCAGAGGAAGACCATGAGGGTTTAGGGTGCCATTTGGGACAGGGCCTTTAGCTCCAACTTGCCTCTACACACCTGTCTGGAAGTTTCTTGTATGCCTAATAAAACCTTGATTAGCTGGTACAGGTGTGTTTAATTGGGGTTGAAGCTAAACTCTGCAGGACAGTGGCCCTACAGGATCAGGATTGGACACCCCTGCCCTAAACAGACAAACTGCTCAACAGAGCGCTAGTTGCTCTCTTCTGTCTCAGATGACGACATATTTGTCCTGTGTCAGCCACCGTAGCTATTCATAACTCTCCTGATATTAGAGTAACAATTACAGAAGAATAAATGAAAGCATATTTTGTTACCTTTTGGGGAAGTGTTCAATTTGAGCAGATGTTTTATACCATCATCACTGTCCTCGTCAGAGCTCATTTGCCAGTACATTCAGCATCTGTCTCATATTCGCGATCTCAAACATATTCTCAAAATTATCATGTTCAACATCTTCAAAATCAATATTTTGTTGGCTGACAGCTTCTTCGCCAGCTCCACCATCAAGTGACAGACTCTAATATTTGATTGCGTTAATCATCTGCAGTAAATCGCTGAGCCATTTCAAGTTGTGCTGATGATACTTCCTATTCTTTTGTTTTTTGCCTGCGGTAAATGGGAGCTCTAGCGTAGTTCTACCGGGAAGACTCCAATGTCACATCATTCTCTAATTATCTAGCCAATCATTATTCGTCATCTGTAGTATATAAGTTCTGTTCCCACCCATTACTACGTTCGCAGATACTGAGACCGGCGTTCACCCCCATCCTCCCCACCACCACCAGGTCTGTCTCTGTCCATACATCAGGGGGTAGGCTCCGCCCCTGCCTTCATCTTCAGGCAGGAACTGCAAGCATTCGCTACCCTCCCGATTCGGACTATGGACTACGCCAAAGAACTTTATAATTTAATTCGATACTCATTGTATACAAACTGTAAGTAAAACTTATTCAAGTGTTATTCTCGCGAGTCTTTTGGGTAGAACTTTGAGTGAAACCATGCAAAAACAGGCATTCTTTCATAATTGTATTATTTTTTTCTTGATATATTGTTTATAATGTATTAATTGAGGAATACTAAGAAGGTTGATGTCTAACTTTAAAAAATAAATGAGGAAGAGGGTAGTGAATGACGTCACGGCTCATTTTCAGATATTTATTTTTTATAAATAAAATTGACCATATCTATCATTCCTTCTCCACATCTCCTCCTCCAGAGGATGTAAGTGGGGCAAAAAAGTATTTGGGATCTTTGTCATGCTGAAAGACCCAGCCACGTTTCATCTTCAATGCCCTTGCTGATGGAAGGAGGTTTTTACTCAAAATCTCATGATGCATGGCCCCATTCATTCTTTCCTTTACACGGATCAGTCGTCCTGGTCCCTTTGCAGAAAAACAGCCCCAAAGCATGATGTTTCCACCCCCATGTTTCACAATAGGTATGGTGTTCTTTGGATGCAACTCAGCATTCTTTCTCCTCCAAACACGACAAGTTGAGTTTTTACCAAAAAGTTCTATTTTGGTTTCATCTGACCATATGACATTCTCCCAATCCTCTTCTGGATCATCCAAATGCTCTCTAGCAAACTTCAGATGGGCCCGGACATGTACTGGCTTAAGCAGGGGGAGACTGCAGGATTTGAGTCCCTGGCGGCGTAATGTGTTACTGATGGTAGCCTTTGTTACTTTGGTCCCAGCTCTCTGCAGGTCATTCACAAGGTCCCCCCGTGTGGTTCTGGGATTTTTCGTCACCGTTCTTGTGATCATTTTGACCCCACGGGGTGAAATCTTGCATGGAGCCCCAGATCGAGGGAGATTATCAGTGGTCTTGTTTTATGTCTTCCATTTTCTAATAATTGCTCCCACAGTTGATTTCTTCACACAAAGATGCTTACCTATTGCAGATTCAGTCTTCCCAGCCTGGTGCAGGTCTACAATTTTGTTTCTGGTGTCCTTTGACAGCTCTTTGGTCTTGGCCATAGTGGAGTTTGGAGTTTAACTGTTTGAGGTTGTGGACAGGTCTTTTATACTGATAACGAGTTCAAACAGGTGCCATTAATACAGGTAACAAGTGGAGGACAGAAGAGCCTCTTAAAGATGTTATAGATCTGTGAGAGCCAGAAATCTTACTTTTTTGTAGGTGACCAAATACTTTTTTTCCACCATAATTTGCAAATAAATTCTTTTAAAAATAGACAATGTGATTTTCTGGATTTATTTCTCATTCTGTCTCTCATAGTTGAAGTATAACTGATGAAAATTACAGGCCTATCTCATTTTTTTAGGGGGAGAACTTGCACAATTGGTGGCTGACTAAATACTTTTTGGCCCCACTGTATATCTTCCAGAACCCTCTATTTCCCAGTTAGTCCACCCGCTCTCGAACTTTACACCCACCAACACACCTGCGGTTGAACAGCTGATTATTAAATCTAACTCCTCATCCTGTTAGCTTGATCCTATACCAACACACCTGCTCAAAAACATTCTGCCTTTTCTCATTTTACCTACCCACATGATAAATAGATCCCTCATGACTCATTATGTTTCACCTGGATTAAAAATAGCTGCAGTCACCCCGGTACTCAAAAAACCTGGCCTCGACGACACAGTCAGTAACTTTAGATCAATATCCATCCCTACCTTTTGTCTAAAGTCTTAGAAAAGGTGGTTGCCTATCAACTACAGTCCCATTTGGACAAATATAACCAGTTTGAGCCATTTCAGTCTGGCTTTTGCCCTCTCCACAGTACAGAGACTGCTTTTCTAATAGTAGTGAACAATCTTCTCTTTGCCTCTGATACTGGTGCCCTCAGCCATCTTCGATACTGTTTACCATTCTGTACGTCTAACTGCTATCGGTATTACTGAAACTGTCCTTCAATGGCTAAGCTCCTACATCTCAGACAGGTATGTCTGAGATATAAACATGATTTCTCAATATAAACATGATTCTCTCCATTTATATTGACAGAGTTATAGTTTATCCTTCACCTACGCAACCTTTTGATTCTAAATAATGCTTTGAACCCTACATCAATCAGCTTGTTAAGTCTTATCGCCCGTAATATCGCTCTAATACGACCTTTGTTAAATCTCATAGACGCTAAAACTGTTGTCCATGCTTTCATAACCTCACGTCTGGCCTATATTGTAACTCTTTGTTCTACAGCCTACCCACTAAAAACGTGAATCGCCTACAACTAATTCAAAACTCAGCTGCTCGTGCCCTTACATTTCATAAAAAATCTGTTCACATCACTCCCATCTTACAGCAATTGCATTGGCTCCCTGTTATCTCTCGCATTCAGTTTAAAATACTTGTCTTAGTTTTCAAGACATGTCATGATTTAGCATCTTCTCACCTTTCAGAATTAATATGCCCTTATGTCCCTGCCCGTATACTCTGAGATTAAGTTCTGAGAACTTAGTCGCAGTACATAAGTTCAAGTTATCTAGTGTTGGCGGTAGGGCATTCAGTATTCAGTATTACTTTACATTTTCAGATCCATGCTTGTTTTGGCTTTGCCTCATATGTTATCTAAATGGAATAGTCCACGTCCAAGGTGCCTCAAGATTAGGGAAAGAATCATTCTAATAAGTTGAAACAACTAAAAATCAATATATTTAGTATTTTAATTCACCCCCTCATCATCCACAGTCTTGAAAACCTGGTTATATGAGAGCCTGATTTTAAAAATGTGATTTCTAGATCTGGGAAAGTACATTTTGGCACCAAAAGCAATAGTAATGAGGATAACATGCATTGATTGGTGCAGTTTTGTGGGCCTGTATTGGAGACACAGGAAAGAGCTGGCAAGCATTTGGAAATGACAAAGTCTTTATTATAATTATAATGAAATTTACACATCTGCCAAAATGTACAAATAAATGTTTACTAATTAGAAATATATTCTGTCTGATCAATCGCATAGGAAATTCATTTAAAACTGACAATATCTGGCATGATGGTTGTGATTTAGATTCCTGCTTTATGCCTCACCTTTCTACTCACCCACACAGCATGAATTCACTTCAATTAATTTTGGCTTTCAAATGTGTGTGGAATCACAACCTTGGCTTTGAATAGCAAAAGAAAAAAAAAGAAAAAATACATCCCAAAAAGCCTTGTGAATGAATGGCTGACAGTGCCAGCATAATATACACAGCCTCACACTGTGCAATAGTCTCTTAGAATGGCAGCTTTGAAGGATATAATTGGTCCAGTACACAATTTATAGCCAAGACAAATAAGAGTAGAGCAGCAAGAGTCAAACATATGAGGAACATTTTACAGGTCTTAAACAAGAGGTATAGTCACACAAAATGCGGAATGTTGTGTTTTCAAGTTTAAACGTTGAAGGTTGAATGTAAAAGTTGAAGTTATAAAAATACACTGAACAAAATTATAAACACAACATTTTTGTTTTTGCCCCCATTTTTCATGAGCTGAACTGGTAATTTAGAATCCGGGCCGGTGGGGGGTTCCGGGGGGGTCCAAATTAAAGTCAATATCTGGTGAGACCATCATTTGCCTCACAACACATCTCCTTATTGCGGTGTAATAAGTGTACAATCGATGCATACGGCATAGCAAGTGGAAACCTCCTGCGTTCTCTCTGGAAGCCAACACGGAAGTGACTTAAACTGCAATTCATTGACTGGCCGCTAGAGACAAGCTACAAAAGGGCGTCAAATCTGTCTCTCCCCATGTTAAAATGCCCAACTTCACAGTCTATGCCCTTCATGAAAACTATGAGGGCGGTGAACTTATCCATTTCAATTATATTAAGCCTTAAAGTTCTGCATAATTAAGGGCATGGCCTCTTGAGTGACAGGTGAATTGCCACTATGGTCGAGTTAGGCGGGCATGGTTTCAGCAACCAGGCACCTCAGGCCCACCCACATCCCGCCTCTTTGCCCATTTTCAGTTATCCGGGAGTGACACTCAGTGACGCGCTGCCAAGATGGCAACATTCAACTTTAGGCTTCAAAAATGCTCTTCAGAAACCTACGGGTGACGTGACGGACACTACGTCCATATTTTTTTACAGTCTATAGAGAATACCCATAATGCACTGTGACAGTCGTGCTGAATGAATTGAGGTTTTTTGAGGTTCCCTGGTTTTTACAGTGCAATGTGGACTTTTTAGGGTGCGGACGTTTCAGTTCCCTGGAAGGATTCTGAGATTAGCCCTTAAAATGGCTGACTCCCTCATCATTGCCCTGACTACAGAACTAGTGAGTTGATTGAGATCTCCTTTAACGGAAGTTCTGAAGCGCAAAACTTAAATCACCCTTAAAGTTTAATCTGCCGGTTATCTTAATAGGAGCCTGGGGATTGTTGTATGCAGTTACAGGTGTGTGTGGGACTCAAATGCGTCTCATCAACACTACAAAGCCTGAGGCAAGTCAAGCTTGCCCAGATTGGATACTGTCTGACAGGTCGAGCTTCAGTCGTGGTTCCCAATCACGACTGCGAGGGTGAAATCAGTGGCTCAGAAATGAAAGGATAGCAAATTACCAGATGATCTCCCATTTCTACTGAAATCACATTAAGTTCTTATACAATGTCATGCTTTTGCTGTCTTGCTACACTATTAAAAACTTGCATTGACGTGGGAGAAAACCTATGGAGAGAACCCATCCATCAGCCCGCAAATAACAGTAAGACTTTTCAAGTCCAAGTGCAGGTTCATTCTTTAAAGCCAGGAACACACTGTCAGGAACTGTTAGTATTGATAGTGTAGGGGTAAGGTGCATGGCATTAAGTTTTGACGCAATTCAACCTGAGGTTCAAATCCGCCTTTTGCCGAACTCGCTCTACTTCCTTTTCCCATCACATATCAGATCGGAAAGGCGTTTATTTTCAATAAACCAGGCACCTCAGGCCCACCCACATCCTGCTTCTTTGCCTATTTTCAGTTATCCGGGAGTGACCCGCGGTGACGCGCTGCCAAGATGGTAACAGCCAACTTTAGGCTTCAAAAATGCTCTTCAGAAACTTTCTGGTAAGCTTGACGTCACGGACATATTTTTTTTACAGTCTATAGAGAATGCCCATAATGCACTGTGACAGTCGTACTGAATGAATTTCGGTTTTTATAGGTTCCCTGATTTTTACAGTGCAATGTGGGACTTTTTAGTGTGCAAACGTTTCAGTTCCCAGGAAGGATTCTGCGATTAGCCTTTAAAATGGACAAGGGAACGACTGTTGCTGCATAGATTTCACAAGGAGGGACATTTATTTCATTAACAGTTTGATCCAGTGTTATGATATCACAGATTTTTGTATCTTCTCAATGCAGGTTTGATCCAGCTCAAAGCTTTGAAACACTGGTTGTGCTGACCCTCCATGGGCATTTTAGCTCATGAATATTTAACAATGGACATAAATACTGAAATGTGGCTTGAGGCTATATGCACCTGTTAACAGCCCTGATGTGGAAAGCAGCAAGCCCCCAAAAAAAGACAATATCCATTCTGTTATTATAAAAAACACTTTCATTTAACAAATTTTAAATTTAAAGGGGATGTCTAGTGCTATTTCATGCATTCTGACTTATTTACACGGTTAAAGAGTTGGATTATCCCGCTTAAAAATCGAGTATTTCTATTCCAAATACACTCCTTTAGGAATCATATAACTTTCAGAACGTTTTTCGAGTATGGCCCTGTATTATGTCATAAAGGGTGGGATTCCTTGTATGGGCATCAACTGGATTAGCAGATCGTTTAAAACTGAAACATGGAGCGGTAAAAGATCCCGGTCATGAGTCGAAACCGCAGGCGGTAAGTAAAAAAATCCAAGGATAATGCGATGATTGATATTGTGTGTGTGCTTGTGACTTTTTAGCTCTGTCCACTGCACGTTAAACTGTGTTATGTACCCTTTAAGATGGGCTTGTTGGCATGTAGAATAATTTTCATTGACAATCATAAGCTTTTTTGCATGTTAATTTAATTCATCTTTGTAGAACAGAGATGCAATAAATTGCTGAAAAAACTACACACTAATTCAAGTCAAACTATTATTTAACATCACAGAATTACCCTTAATCTATTATGTTACAGGTGGTTAATTCATACAAATTAGTACGTTTTTTGCTAAATCGTAGGCTACGTATTTGACGAGTTGCCCATTTCGTATAATTTCCTACGAATTAACTAACCTCAAACCCCACCCCTAAACCTTCCCTTCACTGCGGTTTAGACAAATCGTACAAATTCATTAGAGTGAGGTCGTACGAATTTGTACGAATTAGCCACCTCTTACAAAAACGTACGAATTGGTTGTGAGCGTTGGTTAGATCCGGTAGAAATAGCTTACTTTTCACAGTGTATATCCGAGAAACTTATCAGGCTGAAGGGAAGCTGGGACAGATAAAATATATTTGTCTCTTGAGCATTCTGACAGCTTTATTTTTCATGTATTTTGTTATCAGTACAACCTGACCTCGGCAAATGGATGATCCCTGACTGAAGCAGTGAACCCTTCAAAACAAAAACACAGATAAGTGTACTAAACTGCAAGGATGAAACAGAAATAAAAACATCTGAAATGAAAATACAGGCACGCTGCTCTTTTTACATTTGATTAAATTCAGTGAAGCAGGTGCTAGTATTTCAGCTTATTTCAATAAAATTGAACATCCATGAATAACAAAGAAAGTTTCCTGCTATTTTCACAGCTTTTAAAGTTTAAATCTAAATAATCATAGAGAGGCCTTCAGGAGAGATACTTGACCAAAAGAGGAAAAAGATGTGAAACACTTTTGCTGACACAAATTTGTGTTTTTGAGTTCTTGGCTATTCATAATGTCCTCAGCTTGTGTTTGATGAGTGACTGGAAATGTTTTTGTTTTTGTGTCAGACCCCTGCTGGTGTAAGCGAATGTCAAAATGTAGCCACTTTATTGTGTATCTTTAATTGGATTCGCTCAGGGTAACAGAAAGCATAATCCAGAAAATGACATATTAAAGAGCTGACATTTTTACAACTGATGAGATCATTTTGGTATGATTACCAAAGCAATTAAATACAACTTTGAGTTTTGCTTTTTGGGTTTGAGTCAAATTATAATTTTGTTATGGTTTTTAAAAAATTGTGAGGCCCACCTATGGTAGGATTTTTTCTCCCTGCATTTATGCTTGAAGTTGGTGACACGGAAATTACAATCTTGAACATTACAAAAAGAACTGTTGAGGTTCTCGTTTGGGTTACATGTCATGTCAAATCCTTTCCATTTTCTAACTGCTTTTAAGAAAACGAAGAATATGCCTTGTGTCCTTTTCCCCCCAAGAGAGATTCAGCTAAATTATTTATTTGCTGTGTAAATTTCACTCTAAGATACACAGCTTCTCCTCCGAGCCATAGTGTCTGTCAAATCCCAGACACACTTTGAAGGAACCGTTCTGCTTTTGCCTTCTGGAAAGCATTGAATGAAAGGGCATAAAGCAAATTCTAACAAAAACACTTTTTGTTTTTCACTTTCAGTGGCTTTTGTTTAATTGACTAGATAATTGCAGCAATCCATTGTGTCAGCTCACGTCGATCCGGCAGGAAACATGACTTTTTCCTTATCTACTAAGGTGTCTTTATTGTCCCTGCGCTTCTGCTCTTCAACTCTCCCTTTTGATGTACCAATGATAATTATAATCTGCAAAAACATGAGGAATCAACCAGTTCAAAAAAAGTAAAAGTGGGTTATGACATGCACTTTAAAAGTCTTTAAACTTCAATGACACAAAGAACTCAAATGGAGTCACAGGTCTGGAAAAACAATGCTAAGGCAAATAAGAAAAAGCAACTAACTTATAATCATAGTCAGAATAGCAAAGTTATCAACTTTTAAAGGGAGAAAATGATTAGCATATCTTTTGTTATTAATGTTAGAGGTAGACTCTCCAAAAAATGGTGCTATATGGTACTAAAAGTGGTTCTTGACTCGTAATCATAGGGGAACCACTTTTGGTGCTATATAACAGGTTCTGTATATGGTAGCCGTGCTATCTAGCACCTCAGTTATCCCAAAGAACCGCTGAAGAACCACTGAATTTGGTGCCACACAGCACTTAAAGTGGTTCTCCTATGATTACAAGCCAAAGAACCACTTTTAGTACTATATAGCACAATTTTGTAGAGCTTCTCTATAATATTTTGTCTCAAATCCAAGTTACTTGGTAGAAAAATAGTGTTTTCAAACAGGTTTCCGTGAACACTCACTTTTCCACCAGCATGAACCGGGTGCTAGTTCAGAGCTAGTGCTAGTGCCGGTTCAGAGTTGGTTCGACTGACGAGCCTTCTAACAGAGCCAACTCTCTCACAGAGCCAGGTCTTACGTCACTGTATACGTCTCATCTTTCTGAGCAACGCATCTCGAACAAGCCTTCCATCAACAATGGAAAACGTTGCGTTACTATTGATACACATGGCTGTGTGATCCTAGAATGGTTTTATCAGACTCTCTGATTTACTTCCTTGAAGGCGGGTCCTCTGTTGAAGTTTAAAACTATTGGATCTGCTAAGAGTCACTCTGGATCTGCCTAACCAATCGCTAACGTTTGGTCGTGACGTATGTCACGCGCCGTTCGCCTTTGATTCTCACATTAACTGAGCACACCACCTCAGTGTCAGTGATAAAACCTTGTGCATTCGGATTGTTATTTAATCACGGTGGAGAGGAGAGTTTTGTGATCGGAACGACCAAACACACGACCTTGGTGTTTGTCAAAAGCAGTCGATAATTCAGCCTGGGTTTTTCTCGCGGGTGGTGGGAGACGGACGGCTTCAGCAACTCCTTCACCACTAACGGAGCGAGCTGAAAAATACTTTTCCCGGACCACATCAGCAGTAGAGCAGTGATTGTTCTTGCTCCGTGTAACGGGAGTTCGTTTGTTCAGGGAAGAAGGAGGCGGGAACCGGCGAACGTTTAACAACTTTTAATCAATTAATAAACACAAAATGAAAGTAAAAGCGGCAGCCCCTCACGGACAAACATAACAAAACACAACTTAAAATCCAGGCCTGGTCCTCTCTCGTCCTTCACCGGTGTCGCTCGTCCTTATATGCCTCCGTGCTCCCTCATGAGAGGACTCGAGACCGGTGTGTCTCAATCACGCACACCGGTCTCGCTCGCTCGTCCACCTCGCCACACTTTTAACTTCTGGACATTCGTCAGCGCTGCCACACACTCGCATCTTTCTCCGCCGCCATTACTGAACTACAACTCAAACTAGCGCACGACATCAACGTCATCGCTCTCAGCCACTCCCTCTGTTCGCTGATTGGACCGGTAAAAAATTGTTCGGGCGAAAACCTAAGCATATACAGCAGTCCCAGACGTAGTACTGAAGGAAAATGAAAATTGAGCGGAAGTACGTAGGAGGGCGGAGCCAGGCTAGTGTGATCCTACATCGGCATCAAAACACAGCGAATCCAACGCATTCGTGCAGCTCGCCGTAATTTGTATAGCCGGAGATTACAATCGAGCTGGATTAGCTGCTATTTCAAAAATGCTGGTCACAAGTTTGTGTTTGTCTTGTTGGTCAGGGTAACCCCGCCCCCAGCCCCTGGCGCAAGCGGTTCTTACTTCTAGACCAGCAATGTTTTTGTGCTACTTAAGAACCACTTATCCTGGTTCAGAGCTGGTGCTTAGGGTGTTGAAAGACAAAGAACTGATTTGAAACTAGGCTCTGGCTCCGAACCAGCACCAGCACTGCCTTGGTGGAAAAGGGGTAACTGTCTGCCATTGGTCAGATATACAGAGAGCCCCGCCCCCAAACTCACATCATTTGTTGACGCAATGGCTGATTATAATGCTGAAACAGAGCTAGTGTTCACACTTTTTGGTGAAATCAACCTACAACTGACTGCATATTCAACTGGTATAGAAGGATTTTGACAAAAATATAAATAAATAGGCCAACATTACAGCTAATTTAACACTGTTTTTAGATTACAAAGACAAAGCAATTTTTTTCGGTGGATTAACAGTGTTGGGGAAAGTTACTTTGAAAAGTAATGCATTACAATATTGTGTTACTCCCTTAGGGCCGATCAAACAGAACGCCTTTTTTGAATAGACGGGCCTCGCGTTTTAGAAGGAGCGCTCTGAGCACATGAAGTTGAAAAAACTAATTGCATTAGTTACTTTTTAAGAAAAGTAATGCGTTACTTTTTGTCAACTGGGCTGGGCTTTTTTTATATAACAAAAAAGTTATATTTTGGGCAAAAGTAAAGGCCCTTTCACACCAAAATTGGTGTTATAATAATATAATAATAATAAGGAAATGCAAATTCACGCTGGTACAATAGGTCAAACAAATCTTTCAGCTGTGCTGCTATTCTAGATTACAGAAGAATTGATGCAGGAAAAAAAGTTTAACACTTCTCCAATAAAAAACATCTAAAGTAATTTTTGCGTATGGTTTAACTGAATCATTGAAAGTCAGCAGCAAGTACATTAGTCAATAAAGTGAGATTAAATACATAAAAATATTTGTGCAAAATCAGAATACTACGTAAACCTCCAATAATTAAATAAATAGAATGCTATTTATACTTAGTGCAAATAGCCGCTGCCATCAATAAATGGAAAAACAAACCAACTTGTGTTACTTATTTGACAAAGTAACTCAGATATGTATAGCCTGACAAGCCAGACCCACATCAAGATGTTGGGTCTGGGAACTCATCATTGGTAGGGCTCAATCCGAGGGGCGGGATAAACGGTTGTCTTTCAAATTCCCTCTGCACGCAATAGGAGAGCACTACAACCAACCAGAGCGCTATCAGTGTATGAGTCCCATGCGTTTTCCCACCAGCAGAGCTAGTTGATAGATTCAACTTTTGCCGTATCCGGTCGGCAAAACTCAGAACACATTTTCCTTTTTTAAGAATGACTTCAGTGCCGTACTCTTCCGCCATTATGTTAAGCTCGCCCACCGACTCTATACACAATGTGATTGGCCTGACTAGAATTTGTTTTTTCAAGCTCGCAAGTCTACGTAGAGTTGCTAGACTACCCTGACTGCAAATGACATACTGCGTCTAGATTTCTAGGCTAAGATATTTAGTTGTAAATTTAAAAGTAATGCGTTACTTTACTAGCTACTTGAATAAAGTAATTATGTAACTCAAGTTACTTGTAATGTGTTACACTGTGGATTAATTAACTTGCACAGATTAATGTTCACCACAAGAACAATTTTTATGTGTGCTAACAAATATAGGGTCAGTTTTGATTTCATGCAGACTTTATATATAATAGAACTATATGCTGTCACAAAATTGCAATGTACAGCCCAAGTTGTTTATTTAAAATAGTTGATTGTGAACATTAAAACAACAATGGCAAATGGTCCCAAATGTTACAAAAATACATATAACATTTATCAAGCTTGTTTAAATGTGGATACAAAAATATTCAGTATGTGTACACATGACTGTAAAGAATTTGGGTCATGCTGCTTGTGAATTTATTATTTGCAATGTACCGTATGTAGCATGCGGTATGGACAAATATTACTCACTTTCACAGCACAGATACACAGTTACTATACACAACATCCAGTTCTTCTGCTGTGCGCTGACATTTTAAGCTTCACCAAATCAATATACAACAACCAGTGTATGTCACACATCATTTCAAAACCAGACACAGCCTGTACTGCGCAACTGAATAAAATAGGCACCTTTTCCTATATGCACTTATATAGAGTTCACAAAGCCAGCTAACTTACAGTGATATCTTTTATATATTGAAAATGACATTTTATTAAACCAGAAAATATTTTTATAAGAACATACATTCTTTATTGTGACAGATCAGAGGTAATCTGGCTAATCACACATTTAAAATGAAAAGAAACTAAGTAATCGGACAATATTGGGCAGTGATTTGAGGCTTAAACATATATATATATATATATATTTTACTATAACCTTTGCGAGACGTCCCAGCATTAAAATTAATTTACTGTACATTCCCTTTATATATTATAATCAGATGTGACTGTACATAATTATTTTACACTCCACTGGAAGCAAAAACATGAGAGACCACAATCCACACTGAACTACCTTGATGTGGCACTGACCCAGTTTGAGTCACTTTCCGGGACTTCACAGGCCTCGATATGGCTGCAAGTCCATCCCAATGAGTAAAACTGTGAGACAAGAGCATTGGTGTGACAGGACTGCCTGCTTTGTTCATTTCCCTTTAGCGTGTACATAAACACCAAAATCCTTATAGTTGAACAAGCACCGAAAGTCGCTACTGAAATCAAAAGACATGAAAATGATCTTGTCACAGTAAAAGGAAGAAGGTAATTTTACAGATGCCACAACAATAGCATTAGTACAAAGACTTGCAATGCACTTAAGTACCACTTCCATTGTTAGCATGAATTGGTCGACGTGTGTTTTTCGTCAAGATTAATAATAGGCTTTGTCAAAGTCCATGACAGTTTTATCAAGCTCCAACAATGTCATAGTTTGTTCTTTGCTCAAAAGGATTTGACATTAGACCATAAAACCGTCATGTCACGGCGATACATGGCACAATGACAGTAAAACAATCATGCACACTGAATGTTGACACGGCTGGAATGACTGATCTGGAATGATAGTGCAGAGAAGGGCATTCGGCTTCCAAACGTGCCTACACACACACACACACACACACACACACACACACACACACACACACACACACACACACACACACACACACACACACACACACACACACACACACAGATCTGAAAACAAATTCAGATAAAAAAAAATATGAACATGTTTCGAAGAAACATCACATTTGGTCTCTACAGTGTATCTCCATATATTGGATATTCAACAATCCACTTTTGGTTGCCTTTTTGTATCTTTTTTTTCTTTTTCTTTTTTTAATTTGTCCCACAAGCAAAAAATATATAAGAGCAGTCCAGGTAGAGAATCCCTAACCTCTTTTTCCTACAGCGTGTCATCATTCATTCTTGATGAAGCTGTTGCATCTGTGTCCCTGCAGAGCCGAGTCGGCACAAAACGACAGAAAAAGTCTGGAACTACAATATCTCTGCTCGCCAGAAGATCACCGCGGCTTTATTTACAGGTTTATGTGTTGCAGAAGGTGATCTGATATTGAGTTTTTCATACGAGAACCTCGTCAATGACTTATATGGCACCAAATTGCGCTATATTCAGATTTAGTAGCTCATACCTCCAAAGATTTCTAGAACTAATACAGTCTGAAATTCATCACCGGAATTATGCATGGCCTCTCACAGTCTCATTCTGGTGTGACGATACCACATCTTTGTAGATGCTAGGTTAGGCTGTGATGGACGTTTCGTCCTGACACGCAGAGGCGCGGCGAGTTTTGGGGCTGCAGCGGGTCAGCATGGAGATCTGGGTGCTGAAGTTGTTGCCGTTGCTGCCCATGGATGGGTGCTGATATTTGGTGTCGGGACCCAGAAATCGTTCAAGGTGCCATCGTCTCCATTTCCTCTTAATCTCAGCTTGGACCTGAGAGACAGATAGGATCCAATCAATTGGTGATGGATAAAAAGCAGTCATGCTGTACAGTTGTACAAAATCAGAACCAAACCTCATATTAAAAAGTCACATTAAGATTGTAAAATGGTGTTTTTTTGCAACCCAGGCTCACTGGAAGTATGTGACTCTGGCAACATTCCTGCAAAACCTGAAATATGTTTTTTTTTTTTTCAGTTGACAACAAACCGAAAGTAAAGCGGCAACATAAACAAAACACAACGTAAAGTCCAGGCCAGGTCCTCTCTTGTCTTGCACTCCTCCTTTTATCCATCCGGAGCTCTTCCGTGAGACCCGAGACCAGTGTGGCGCGCAGGGGACGCTTATCATCGTGCCAACGGCCTCGCTCTGTTCCAGAGGTGGACAGTAACTAAGTACATTTACTTGAGTACTGTACTTAAGTACACTTTTTGAGTATCTGTACTTTCCTTGAATAGTATTTTTTCTGGAAACGTATGACTTTTACTTCACTACATTTGAAAGACAAATATCGTACTTTTTACTCCACTACATTTCTATCAAGGCCCTCGAAGTAGAAAGTTGTGGCCGCTTTGAAAGTCAGTGGATGATTTGTTTGCTTCTTTAAAACGTGATTCGTTTTTTTTTGCAGACAGCCTATCAGTAATCACTCTTGTAGGATCACATGAAGTTCAATGAGTCTTTTTTTTTAACACCAATCAATTGATGGCAAAATAGAAGGCGGCAGTTCTCAGCGCAACCATAGTCATACTTAAAAGTTAAAATTCAGAAGAGCAGACGTGGATAAGTCTGAAAAAGTGCGACACGAAAGTGCACACAGAAAGCTGCCTCTCAGACGCCAGACCATAAGTACTGAATTTTAGTCTATTGAATCTACTAAAATCTTATTATAGTCAATTAAAACTAAAACAATTCAGATTCCTAAAATGTTATAGTCAAAAGATTGACTAAAACTAAATCAAAATTTGCTGTCAAAATTAACACTGGTATGTTCACTAAGTATGGTCGGTCAAATGATTTTTATAGATTTACTCGGCAAGTTGCCATAGCCTTGTGGATACAGCGCTAACGCATAGGCAACGTTCGACAATGATGTTGGTTAGCATGCAAAAACGTAGTTGGGCTAATAATGTTAACTGAAGTCCTTTCAGAAATATGTTTTTACCTAATCCTGTCAAATAAACACAATGTAGAAACCTTTCTTTTCTAGTATGATTTTGACTTTGATAAGAGCTTTGTAACTTTTAAACAAGTATTTAAATGAGTTCAAGGTATGCTAGCATGTCAGATGGAGCATGACTGGCTTAAACCACCATGATGGAACAGCGTTCATTCATACAACAATGCAACAATAATAAAATAATGCGTTTACTTTAACTTTTGATACTTAAGTGCTTCTGTACTTTTACTTAAGTAAAAATCTATCTTTACAACTTTCACTTGTAATGGAGTAATATTTGACCAGTAGTACTTTTACTTTTACTCACGTAATTGAGTTATGTACTTTGTCCACCTCTGCTCGGTTCCCACGGCTTTTGCCCCGCCCTGTTTGCCACACACAGCATTTCGGAAATGAAATATCCGGTGAGTGGCCCAATTAAAAGGTTCATTCTCTGTCGTGTTTGAACATAACATACCGCCTACAATAAACCCTACTCTAACCTAACTGATAGTGAGAGAAAAAACGAATTGTTGAAGCATTTACTGAAATAACCATGCCATTTTACAAGTCTTCGAAATCTTTTACTGTGATCGTATGTCTGGGTACTCATTCACCTGAAAAGTGTGGCGAAATGTACCCTGAGCTGTGAGTTTTAGTGTTTTTTTGTTTTTGTTTTAAATGTAGCCAGTCACATATTTCCAATGAACCTGGATTGGTTTTAAGGTAAAACAGACATTTTACACATAGAAAGCTGTGTAAGTTTGTGCAACAGCTGCTAAACTTCATATGTGGCGCACAGACACTTAATTATTCGAATGTACCTGGTGCTAGAGGCTGCACCTGTGACCCTTTTATTTAATCTGTACAAGCTAGAAGACCCAAGACGCTATGAACATCAATGCATATATCAAAGTAATAGGCCACCTTTGCCAGTACATCAAGAGCTATTTATAGCCTGTGTGAGCTAACACAATATAAGCCAGTTACAGGCTTCCAGGGTTTTAGCTTTTAGCTGTGGAGAAGTTGAATAAAACTTTAAAATAGGAAGTGGTTTCTAATCAGTTGTAAATGAATGCACTATCCATCCATCCATCCATCCATCCATCCATCTGTGTCTTACCTCTCCATTCAGAAAACAGTAGAGTACAGCAACCACAAATCCCTGTCAAACAAGTGAAAGCAAGTTACTATACGTCACTGTAGGTACAGTGTACCCATTAAAAGGCCATTCATTCAAAGCATTACACACAGGAAAGACAATGTGCTAAATGTCTAGAGATTCCCATTTCCCACAGACTGTCTATGACTGTGGCCTAAAAATTTTGTTAGTCCTGACGCAGACAAAAGTATTTTTAACTAAGGGGGGCAGATCCTTCTTGAATTCATGCCAGCCATTCTGGTGGCTCTGCCTAAGAAACTTATAATTGGGGCATTTTTTTTTGTGCCCAGAGCTTATTTTTTATTAAAACGAACAGGTTTTTTTGTATATGAACGTCACATTTAAAACTGTCTTGGAAACTTTTTTTACCATGTCATCATTTTTTATTTTTGTTTTGTTTTTTGCTATTTTTCAAATTTGCTTTTAAATATAGATTTTATCATTTTACTCTGGCTTGTTAATATTAAAGTTATATATTATATAAAATTAAAATTATGATTTATAAAAATATAATTGAAAAAATAAATAAAAGATGTGAAAAAAATTCTTTAAAACTATGATTATCTTAACAAAAAGTAAAATAAGCATAAATAATTTCAATATTTATTGTATACAAATTATTTAAATTATGAAAATTACAACTTTCTGACTCCAGTTCTGGAATTTTGTTTATCCTAATAAAGTTCTGAAAAGTGTTTATGTTTAATGAGAATCAAAAATGTTCATAGAAATGTTAATATAAAAGGATTGTAATTTATGCAAAAATGTACATATTTAGGATACAAAAAATAAGCTAGCATAAAATGCCTCAAACATTTATATATATATACTAGGGCTGTCAAAAGATTAATCGCGATTAATCGCATCCAAAATAAAAGTTTGTGTTTACATAATATATGTGTGTGTACTCTGTTAATTATTATTTATATATAAATACACACACATTCATGTATATATTTAAGAAATATTTGCATGTATATACTGTATATACATTTATATAATCTATAATATATATAAATATAAATGTTTTATATATAAAAATAAAACAAATTCTTAAATATATACATGCTTGTGTGTGTATTTATATATAAATAATAATTAACAGAGTACACACACATATATTATGTAAACACAAACTTTTATTTTGGATGCGATTAATCGCGATTAATCTTTTGACAGCCCTATTATATACTGTATATAAATGTAATAAAATTTTTCACCACCATAATTTCCAACACAGAATGCCATTAAACACTCATCACCAGACCAATCAATTTAAGATTGAACATTGGTCTGGGGAGCCTGCTCTGTATTTTCTACTGCACAAGAGGTGTGATCAACGAGCATAAATTAAATGACTCTGTACGTAATTGGATAGTTCTTCAACCAATCAGACCACAAGAGGTGTGATCAACGGGCAACGGCCCATCGCTTCTCTATCCGTCATTGTGTTGCCAGTCTGTGATTGGTTCCCGCAAAAGTGTAACAGAAGCAGTAGAAATGAATGTACAGGTTTCCAGACTGAGTTGCAGGGCGAAATCAAATCGCCAGCAGATCAGGCTGGGTTTACCCAGTCTAATTAAACACAAGATGTGGTGGAAATGTCCATGAATTAAAATGATTAAACTAATGAGAGAGTGAAAAGTGTATTTAAGAGAGTTTATTTTCTAAACATCTACAGGGTAAAAAGTTGCAGACAGTTGAAGAAACACCCAATTACTATGCCATTAAAAAAAAAAAAAAAAAAACACACAAGCCAATAGCTAAAGTGTGTGAGACTGAGATTCTCTTTCTGTTTGAGGACCCTTGAGCAGTTCTACCAGACATCATTAAACTATTCTGCTATCTGAACAACAATCCTACCATTAGCCTGAGAACATTTCCTGTCACTTGAGACTATGGGCTTGGGCTCTACTTTTTTATTTTTTACAACTAGTTTGAGTGATTAAATCATCAGACGTACCTGAAATGACCCAAGAATGAGGTCAAACACAAGCCTCAGTTCAGTTTTTATGTTCTCTGGAATGAAAGCGAATATGATGAAGTTTATCCCAAAGAGTGGAATCAACAAAAGTGTGGATTTTGCCAGCCTCCTATAGAAAAGAAGGGGGAAAAAACATAAATAGCTTTACGCGATACTTGTTGTCATTCATAACCTGCACTCAGCATGGGGCTGAGAATTATATTATTACCAGGTTATATCGAAAAGCATATTACCGGAATAACAACATTAGTAATGCTGGGTAGAAAATTGCAGGTGCTTAAGAACTGAGTCTTGTTTTGTGCGAACTGCACAGTGCAGAGTTACTCAAGGACAAAGGACATTAAATCATCCGAACAATGGCGGAGAAAGCCACTGACATTTTAGATGATGAGATTGCAGTGCAGTCGGTTCTCACCCGCTGCTGGAGAGACCCGCTAAAATATCCCCATATTTTATGCCTGTGTTAAAATTACATCAACTAAAATGTTTCTCATGTAACTCCCATCCTTACCCGGCCGAAAAGACCAGAATAGCTGGTCTACAGGAGAAGTTGTGCTTTAGATGCTGATGTCCCCATCAGACTTCATAACTATCTTAACCAACAAGGCTCTCGTGGCCAATTGGCTTTCTGCTGGTTTTGCTGGTTAGCCTCAGGCTGGTCTATTCATACTCCAACTAGACCAGCACTTATCTACTTTAACCAATCTTCGCCAGCATTTAAAGGGATAGTTCACCCAAAAATGAATATTCAGTCATCATTTATTCATTTTCAAGTTTCAAAAACGTGAGGAAAAGACTAAAAAATGTAAGTCGCTATTCACATCTTCACCTTTGCTGCAGTTCTCGAGCCTCATTCACATTTTTTCAAGATGTCTCACAGTCATACCAGGCTAACATCTCCTTTTTGTGTTTCACAGAAGACTGTAAGTCAAATGGGTTTGGAACGATGTGAGGGTGAGTAAATGATGACAGAATTTTCATTTTGGGTGAACTATCCCTTTACATTCAACCCATTCTCACTCCCAAGGCGTCAAAATCTGAAGCATGGTCAAGTGCCTTCCGCATCACAATGAAGACGCTACAGGCACCCCTAGGTGTCACTATATCGACGCGCTGGGAGCTCCATTCATTTCAGTTGTTTACCCAATGCGTCAGATCAAGACGCATTTGATTCTTTGCATTTGTAAAAGCAGACATGATTTTATTAATGTTTTATTAATATTTAAAGGCTACTTTTATATTTTTGAGCAACTAACCCAACTCCTACCCTAAACCTAGCCACTTTTAAACAATATAAAACACATAACAGGCAAAATACAAGTACAGTCACAGGTATTTATTGAAAAAATTGACCAAAACAATATAAAACTATTAACTCATGTTGCATTTCAAGTCTTCTGAAGTCATAAGATATCTTCATGTAAAGAACAGAGTTGATGTTTTAATCGCTGAGATGATGATCCCGCAGCTCCGTGAACGCACTAATTCACATTTCATTCAAGTAATACACACGACTCTTTACACGACTCACGAGAGCCAATGACATTTCACTATGAAATCTGCAATTTTCTGCCATTTTCGAAATTTTATGTGTTCATGATCTTCGGCGGATGGAGACGCTGATCGCTTTTGGTGATTTTCTTCACACAAATCAATCGTTTGGCCTCGGAACACCCGGAATATCATATCACCCGGAATATAATATCATATAACATGTAAAAACGTGTCTAAATAGCATAAATAAAATAAATGTAAATAAAATTATGCTGGCTGATTAAACTGAGAATCACACTCCAACATGTCATAATGGCAAAATCATAACAACGATAACGTTCCCATGCCCAATGTGTCTGTGTTTGACGTCAAAGGTTTCTCATTGAAATGAACGGAGCACACAGCGCGTCGATATAGTGACGCCTAGGGGTGCCTTTAGTGTCTTCATTGTGACGCGGAAGGCCATGCTTCGGATTTTGACGCCTTGGGAGTGAGAACAGGTTGTTAAATTTCAAGCTGGTCTTCTCAACAGAATGAATTTTATTTCAATGCAAAAACCTGTTTGAATGGAGTTCAAAATACTTACGAATATTGGTTTGATTCATTTCTCCCAATGTCAGGACAGTTGATCTTCTGCCGCAGTATCCGGATGATACAAATGAACAGGATAAAGTTCATCTGTTGTTGGTGGAAAAACAAAAGAACAGCTTGGAGATTCCTGAAATCACTGAGGGGTCATAAAGTCAATGGTCCAGAAGCACAGAGTTTATAATTACTGTCTCGAAGCAAGCAAGGAAAGATGTCTAGCAAAGGTACAGAACAAAACTACCTCCTTAAAGGTCCCATGGCATGGCATTTTTCTATTATTTTATAATGTTTCCTGAGGTGTACTTATATTGTTAGTATGACTTTTACATCATAAAATGTCATAATTTAGAAATAAAAGGCATTTTTTCTATACTGCTGTTTGCCCTGTGGCTGAATGCCCTGCTTCAAGAGGCGTGTCTGCTGTGAGACTTCAGTAAAAACGCCCACTGTTGTGATTGGCTGACATCTTTGCATTTTAAATGAGCGGAGGGGGCGTGGTTTAACGAGGTCTACGAGGCAGGAGCAGGCACGAGCTGCTGCCAGAGAGACGGATGGACCTGAGTTCACTTCACATCAGTTCTCAGCATGTCTGAACTGTTGTAGTTACAGCATATACTTCAGGTTATTAGTCTATTTCTAGTCGGAGGGACTGTCACTCATGTCAGAAAGTTAGTAACTTTAGTAAATTATGGATCAGCGCTGACTGGAGACGCGAAACGTTTAGAACGATTCAGTCCGATTTGGTGAACTGATTCGGTTCACTAAAAAGAACTGGTTCAAAAGAAAGATCGTTCGCGAACCGGACATCACTAATGTAACGTTACCAGAGATGGAGTTCAGCGATTGCTAACAAAATTATTTATAGTACCTACTGAGTTATGAGAGCGCTGTCAGTCAGCGCGAGTTTATTGTGTTTGTATCTGAGAGTTCTGAATAAACACGAGTCCCAGTCACGCCGAGTCCGTCTTCATCATTATTACCAACTTTGTAACACATGCAAAGTACCATTACAGCTGTCGAGATGAACGAGTTAAAAGTAAGTGTTGATAATAGCATTATTTTTAAAATAAAATAAAAGCGTCAGTGAATTTTATTCAGTACACTTATTGAGTACACAGCGCAAACAAAGACACAACAGCAGTAATCGAATGTAATCCAGTTTATTGTGGGGCTAGGTTGGCTAGCCCGGATATGCTCACGCTTACCCCCCTTCTGCTTAATCTCGCGCCGCGTTTGGTGCCTCCGCTGTGGGCCAGATGCAGTACTGGGGGTCGGGGATGTTGAAGGCCACCGGCCAGTGCAGCCTGGCTTCGGCGTGTGTGAAGTTTATCTCTAAAGATCTGACTCTGCCGATGTTGAGCAGAAACTCAAGACTGTATGCACATTTTAGAACCGATAGACGTGACGAGGACGTACAAAAACACTGACTCACAAGATAGAAAACACCGTTCTGTCTGGAGAGAGAGAGAGCTACGTGTGCACGAATAATAAATAATTAGCTACACATCAGAAATCACTGATCACAGATCAGAAGGAACTGAAAAAAGACTTCTGTTTTCATTTGTACATCCAAACACTGAGAAACTGCCAGCGTTCACTCGTTCACAAGCAATGGTCTCTATTCTCTCGAGCGCTTGCATGGGCGTGCCAGATTCTCTGGGCGGAGGAAAGGGAGGGAACCGCTCCTGCTTGGACGTCAAACCAGGAGACTTCAGGATTGGCTCGTCTGGGCTGTCATTTTCTCAAAGGCAGAGAAAGACAGCCAGAACTCGGGTTTACACCGATCAACATTTCTATCCACTTGGGGAGAATATTCAGGCTAGGGAAACTCATATTAATGTTGAAAAACCTCATAAAATGAAAATTTAATGCCATGGGACCTTTAAGACGGCAATGAGACAGACAACATTAACTCTAAGTAAACAAGATGGACGGTATTAAGACTGTTTACTTTCTGACTAGCAAAAACAAGCAATAACAGTGCAATAGGCATGTCTGAGTGAAGGTAGACAAGAAGTGCCTCAGTTTCCCAGCCTAAAATAGCAAATACCAGACACTATAAATAAATCGACATAAACATTCGATTAGAGGGATAGATCTCTCTCTCTCTTTCTCTCGCTCTCTCTCTCGCTTCACTCTTTCCTGTTAACCTCTTAAAAGAAAAGCCAAGAAGGGCTTTTAAGAGTGTTTTTCACACCTTTTAGCCCTTATTGATATTTCATGTATAATGTAAATCCCTGGAGGGAAACATCACCTGGCACATACGTCAACAGGTTTTGTGTTTCTTAAATCTTAACACTCAGCAATAAGGCAAATCATTATATTGTAAGGGTATAAATAAGCAGAAAAAATTGTACAACAAAGATTGCTATGAAGTTTTCACAATAATTATTAGGAGCTTGCTCACACACACTCAAGAAAATGTTTAAGCCTTTTTTCAAGATTTACGCATTTCGATTAATAGTAAAATTCCATTCAATTGAATTGAATAATCCTTATATATTATTCATATTATGAATTAAGAGCTTAATAAAACATTTTGTATAAATATTTTTAAAAATATATTTTTTATTTATGAATACAAATCACATAAAACATTTTGAAAAGATATTAATAGAACAAGGAAATGGAACATTTAGTTTAAGCTATATATATATATATATATATATATATATATATATATATATATATATATATATATATATATATATATATATATATATATATATATATATATATATATATATATATATATATATATATATATATATATATATATATATATATATATATATATATACAGGGAGTGCAGAATTATAAGGCACGTTGATTTTCTGATCATATTTTTTTTCCAGGCACATTTGACCAATTCCAAACCACAGTAATCCTAATAACTACTATTGATTTAGTATTTAATAATGTATAAGTGATATATAATTGTTCATGAATGCTGGAAATGAAAATCACCTTATATTCAGGTGTGCAGAATTATTAGGCATGTTTTCTTTTACAGATAAATTGAGCCAAAAAAGAGATTTAACTCAGACTGAAAAGTCAAAAAGTATTAAATGCCCATGAGAAGGATGCAATACTAATGCAATACTAGACATTGCAGTTAAGGCATGACCATTGGACAGTGAAATGCTTGTTGGGTCAGCAGGGTCAGACAAAAACAGATGGTGAAGAAAAGACACCTGTTAACTGCAAAAGAATTAAGAATTAAGGTGAAGAATTAAGGGTGAAACCATCAGGAACCCTTTAGTCTCCAGCGCCACCATTTTCCAAAGCTGCAACCTACCTGGAGTCTATAAAAAAGCAGGCTTCATGTATTTTACAACACTTCAGCTTGTGATTCTTATCTAGTGGGGGTAATTTTTTAGGATTCTTTACCTAACTGAAGTCTCTGAGATCCTGACACCTTGCACTTATGGAGACTCCAGGTAGGTTGCAGCTCTGGAAAATGGTGGCGCTGGAGACTAAAGGGTTCCTGATGGTTTCACCCTTAATTCTTTACCTTAATTCTTAATTCTTTTGCGGTTAATAGGTGTCTTTTCTCCGCCACATGTTTTTGTCTGACCCTGCTGACCCAACGAGCATTTCACTGTCCAATGGTCACGCCTTAACTGCAATGTCTAGTATTGCATTAGTATTGCATCCTTCTCATGGGCATTTAATACTTTTTGACTTTTCAATCTGAGTTAAATCTCTTTTTTGGCTCAATTTATCTGTAAAAGAAAACATGCCTAATAATTCTGCACACCTGAATATAAGGTGTTTTTCATTTCCAGCCTTCATGAACAATTATATATCACTTATACATTATTAAATACTAAATCAATAGTAGTTATTAGGATTACTGTGATTTGGAATTGGTCAAATGTGCCTGGAAAAAAAATATGATCAGAAAATCAACGTGCCTAATAATTCTGCACTCCCTGTATATATATATATATATATATATATATATATATATATATATAAATAATTAAAAATAACATAAAAAGAGAAAGTACTATATGCAATATGAATATATGATCGGTCACTAGAAAATTTTCAATTGAATTTTTTTTTTTTACAGTGTATAGACAGTATCATTATAGTAATGCTGATATGCCAGATACAGTAGGAGACAAAGGGGAATCTCACCAGAATTGAAGCTAATATCGGTGTTTTGATGATCCACCAGAAAGGGTCGGAATTTTCAATTATATCCCAGCATCTGAAAAAAAGGGCATACAAATGTCATGTATACATTTTTGCTTGCATTATTTTATGTCTTGATTTTTACATAAAATCATTTAGGCCTTTGACTAATGTGTTTATCTTACCCCACATCTTTGAAGTAAGCCTTGGTGAAGCTCCAAGCCATGATGAAAATCGTTGGGCCTCCTGCAGCGAGGTAAAATGAGAATGTCAATTCAGTCTGTTTCAGTCAGTCGCTTTGTATGGCTTACTGACATAATCAGTATGGCAAAGGTTAACAAAAGGGTGAGTAAGAAGATTAACAAAGAAACAGATGCACATAAGTACTATGACACTTACCCCAACCAATCATAATGTACCACCAGAAGTACTTCCTCTCGGAGAAGAAGGAGACGGCCAACAGAGTATGAAGATACAGACCTTCCACTAGGAGCCAGAAGAAGCTTGCCATAATGCAATACTGGAAAAAGACAATCACAGCTTTGCAGCCAACCTGAAAATCAGAGACAGAGGAATTGGAAATTACTTTGAAGAAGTCATTCACACCTTTGAGTGCTCATCTTTTGGCGGAGTATAGGTGCAGATTGATAATTACCACGATGATAGCAAATTGTATAACATCCTTGCTGCAGTGCGACTACTGAATATGCATATATGTAAAAATTATAATTTTAGATTGTTTCCAAATAACTAACTACATATGTTGAGTACTACCATTGAGTGATTACACATTACAAACCCTAATCATTGTAGGGAATTATGTATGTCATGCATTGCCTAGCTAGTGCTCCCCTTTTTTGGGTTCCTCTCACTTCCAGAATAACAGTTTAAGCGCTGGTAATAGGCTTTCATGAAAGCAGGGGTTCTGTTTGGGTAGAACCAGTGGGATGTAGAGAGGAGTTTGTTGCGGGAGGACAGTGAGACATGGCAGGCAGACTGCAGGAAGACTATAAACAAATAACTGTGAGACAAACACAATGGAATGAAATCAGACAGGACAGTGTAAGTGGTTGAAGGCAAAAAGAAAAGAGCAAAGATACAGCATCACGCTGAAAATGCCATGTCCTCATGCTCAAGAGCAGAAGGAATTAATAATGACTCATAACTTCAAGCTCTTCAATATAAACAAAATACCGTGGCGAGGCCTCTAGTGTCAGGTTTGAGGTAAGGGATGAGGTGAGAGCTCAGATTGCAGAAACAACAGGCTTTTTAGTAAATGAGAAAATAAAAAGTTTTCAGGGAAAACTTTGGATCCAAATACACCAGCAGGGCAGAGCAAGACAAGGCAGGGAGCAGGACACGGCTGGAACGCTGTGATTATTGACAACAAACTTGTACAAGACTGCAAACACATGGAGAATAAATAGAGGGAGTGGATTTGCAATTATCATTGTGTCAAAATGTTGAATTGAATTAAAAACATATATATTGTATTGTTATATATTTTATAGACAACTGATCAATTAAATATTTGCCATCTTAAATTCTGCATAATTGGGTGTTTTTAAATAAACACTGACATAAACTTTAGGGCTGGATGATATGACGATATATATTGATTATATATTATATTGATATATAACATTGATAGTATTCACCCGGATTTAGACCTACCTATCTTGTATTTATTTAAAGCATTCACAGACAAATTTGCTTTATGTATTTCCCCGGCATTGAAATCAGGCTCATATAAATGTCTGGAAACACCATTCCTGGTGGACTGGAAACAAGTAGGACGGGGTTAAGAGAAGACAGGAGAGCCAACCCATTCTCACTCCCAAGGCGTCAAAATCCGAAGCATGGTCCAGTGCCTTCCGCATCACAATGAAGATGCTAAAGGCACCCCTAGGCGGCACTGTATCGACGCGCTGGGAGCTCCATTCATTTCAGTTGTTTACCCAATGCGGCCTAAACCTACCCACTTCTAAACAATATAAAACACGTAACAGGCAAATACAAGTACAGTCACAGGTATTTATTGCAAAAACTGACCAAAAACAGTATAAAACTGTTAACTCGTGTTGCATTTCAAGTCTTCTGAAGTCATACGATATCTTCATGTAAAGAACAGAGTTGATGTTTTAATCGCTGAGATGATGATCCCGCCGCTCTGTGAACGCACTCATTCACATTTCATTAAAATAATACACACGACCAGTGATCGGAATAACGGCGTTACAGATAAACGGCGTTACTAACGGAATAATTTTTTTCAGTAACGAGTAATCAAACGAATTACTGTTTCTCCTGTTACAACGCCGTTAGCGTTACTGAGGAAAAAAATGCGGCGTTAGTCGCATTACTATAATTGAGCTCACTGAAGCGCTTTTCATCCGAACAGGCTCTCTGTCAGTCGGACCTGCAACGTGTGTGTGTGTGTGTGTGTGTGTGTGCATGTGCGCGCGCACCAGCCATGCGTGTTGGGGGTGGGTGCGGTGGTACACATCACTGATGATGATTGGTGGGTGGGAGATAAGGTTGATAGGTTGAGTTCACACCTATTTTTTTTCACGGCCTATGGTTCACACACACACACACGCACACACACACACACGCACACACACACACACACACACACGCATATGCAGCGATGGTCCAACGACTTCAAAGGTAGCTTTCGCAAACTGGGAGTATAAGCGCTACTTTTCCCTCGTTGAGGTGAAAGGTAAGAATATTTATGTAACGTGCAACTTATGCCCAGGAAGAAAGAGTCTCTCCACGGCAGTGGCAAGTGATTCTGAAGCGCCTCACATCATCATATGCCACAAAATTAGTGGCTAAAAACCCAGGTGATAACGTGAGCTCCACTACCAAAGGAAAGTATAGTACTGATAATATTTACACTATAGTAGGCCTACTGATAATATTTACAATAATGCATTGAATTTGATAGGTGTCTCTCACATTGTCCCACAGCAACATTACAATAGTGTACATTAATGTACAATGTTTTATAATAATAATTTATTCTATTTAGTGTCCAATTCATTCATTTAACATATCTAATATTGGGGGCATCCAAGTATTTGACATATTTGAACATTTGAAAAAAAAAAAAAAAAAGTAACGCAGTAATTACTTTCCCTGGTAATTAGTTACTTTTATAATGATGTAACTCAGTTACTACCTCAGTTACTATTTGTAAGAAGTAACTAGTAACTATAACTAATTACTTTTTTAAAGTAACGTGCCCAACACTGCACACGACTCTTAAGCATGACGCATCAGTCACACGACACACGAGAGCCAATGACATTTTACAATCAAAGCTGATGTAATGACGCAATTGGTCACGAGACACACGAGAGCCAATGCAATTTCACTATGAAAACTGACGTAATGGGCGGCAATTTTTTTCATTTAATGTGTTCGTGATCTTCGACGGATGAAGACGCTGATCGCTTTTGGGGATTTTCTTCACACAAATCAATCGTTTGGCCTCAGACACATTATATTCCATGCACACTTGGAATATTCGTACTTTTTGAATAAATTGTGCATGAAGTCATATCTGCCTGTTATATCTGTTTTATATCATATAACACACAAATGGGTAGGTTTAGGGATGGGATGAGGTTGGGTTACATGTTAAAACGTGTCTAAATAGCGTAAATAAAATAAATTTAAATAAAATTATGCTGGCTGATTAAACTGAGAGTCACACTCCAACATGTCATAATGGCATAATCATAACCCAATATATGATCATCATGACGATAATGTTCCCATGCCCAACGTGTCTGTGTTTGACGCCAAAGGTTTCTCATTAAAATGAATGGAGCATCCAGTGTGTCGAAAATTGACACCTAGGGGTACCTTTAGTGTCTTCATTGTGACCAAGCCTGTAGCACTCCTGTCAGAAACTGAAGCCTCCGCGCTAGAGGGCTGCATTGGGATTGAGTCCCGCCGGGTCCCGCGGGACCCAACGCAAATCTCGCGGGAGCGGGCGGTTTGAATTTTGCTGCGGGCGGGAATGGGCGGCTAAAAAAAAACCCCGCGGGAATTGGCGGGATAGGGAGGTTGCCTAATGACATGATGGAGAAGACGTCAATAGATGATGTAGAAAAGAACCTCAAACGAGGTATTTACAGCACAAAAGCTAAGCAAGGAAAGTCTGACATTTGGAGAAGTTTCTCAATTGTTTTGGTAGGCAAAATCATGCAGTATAACGTTATATGTATCCACATATTGCGCAGCTGGCAAATACATAGCTACTTGATCATACCTCACCAAAAACGCTCAGCACTCCCTGCAGGTCAAGTTGACTGTTTGGTGTTTTTGACAAACAATACATAGAAGTTTAGTGAGTGGAAATGGATTGTTTCTAAATGTCCGTTTGCTATTTTGTGTTCACATTACGTTCTGTTGAAGCATGTTTTCTCAGGTTTCCTTTCAGTCGGTCACGTTCGACGTAACGTTACGTCGGAACTGACCGACGAATTGGGATCTGTTTTTTGTTTCTCAATCTGTTTTTCTGTTTTCTGTTTTGCAAAGCAGTCTATTTTTATGTGCAAAGTTTTTGATAAAAACGAAATTATATTTGAATGTATTTGTCTTTTTTTTTTTTTTTACATGCAGGCCAGGGAAACGAAACAAACAACCCCATGAATCTCTTTAATAATATCAATACAAATATGTGGGTTTTTTTTCCTGCGGGACGGGAGAAGACACAAAATCAATGCATCTCTATTATTGTGCGGGAATAAATTCTCAGAGTTTTGCGGGTGCGGGCGGGAGTGGACATACATATTGCGGGAGCGGGCGGGAGTGTAACACATACGTTGCGGGAGCGGGCGGTAATGGTCAGAAATGCGGCGGGTGCGGGCGGGAGCGGGATGAAGAAAACAGTCCCGCGCAGGGCTCTACTCCGCGCCTCGATCGCCCCCCGGTGGCTGGTCCCAGTATAGCTCCTAAACCCCACCTCTTCATGTATTAGAATGGACGCGAGACACACTAAACAATTCAATTACACTTCAAATAATTGTTTCCTAAAGATGGTTTCTGTCATTTTAGGCAGTTTTTATCACGATGATTTCATTTAGTTTTAGTTAGTTATTTGATACTATAAAAACGGGGGGGGGGGGGGGGGGTTCTATAACTGTTTATTTCACACCAAAATAATGAATTGTTCTTTATATGTGAGAGTGTGGGCGGGCTTTTGATAATCGCGCCTCTACATCCTGCTCTCTACTGCGCAACTCCGGTCCCGAGATCGCTACTGCGCAGACTCTGTCCCAAGATGTCAGCGCTGTGTGCGGGCCTATGAAAGCTTCAACTCTGGTCAGCGGAATTCAATGAAGTCGCGTAGTCCATATTTTTTTACGGTCTATGATTGTGACGCGGAAGGCACTTGACCATGCTTCAGATTTTGACGCCTTGGGAGTGAGAACGGGTTGGGAGAGCACATGGCACATAGAAACAAACATGACAAGCCATGTGCTTACACCAAACAAGACAAAAACCCTGACACTGAACCAAAACCGAACTAGGCAGAAGTGCAGAGATCCAAACACCACGCTCCACACATACAAC
This sequence comes from Gobio gobio, assembly GCF_949357685.1. Classification (NCBI taxonomy): domain Eukaryota; kingdom Metazoa; phylum Chordata; class Actinopteri; order Cypriniformes; family Gobionidae; genus Gobio; species Gobio gobio. The sequence goes on from NC_137119.1 coordinate 25,856,571, forward strand.
ATATCACAAGAACAAAAGAGCGTGCAAGCACTGTTAATGCAATGGATTTATTTTTCAGTTAGTGCAATTCAAATACATTTGTCATTATTTTACTTCCATACAACCCTGACATCTAGATGTGGTGCTACAACAGTTTGAACACAGCTAATGATCTGTGATGTTCATATCAATGAAACTGCAATAAACGTTGTGCAAGATGGTTAGTTCAGGAAGTTTTAAACTAGAGTCCAAGAAGCGAGAAGAAAAAATATGAATAACTAAATATTAATTTAATTGAATTAATGTATCTTTCCTTGCCATGTACATGATACACTTCTGTTCAAAATGTTGGGGTCAGTTTCAAATAGAGCAATTGTAATAATATTTTACAACATTAATGTTTTACTGTATTTTTGATCAAATAAATGCAGCATTGGTGAGAATAAGAGTGAGAATAACTTCTTTCAAAAACATTTTAAAATCTTACCAACCTCAAACCTTGTTCCTGAAAGCACCTAATGGGATCTGGTGGACTCTAATTATATAGGGTTTCCAAAAGACTGACACCCACCTTGACGTTGAAATTTTTTTTCGTTTTGTACATAATAAAACTCTCAAGTCTTTCTAAAAATACTTCTTTGAGCTCCGTGATCTGAGGATGATAGACAGATTCACACATCTTAAACTCTGTTTCTCTCTGCAACACGCTCAAAATGAGAGCGCATGCCTTACAGGCAGAAGAAAAGAATTGGGTGGATGAATCAATCGACAGTTTAGACAGCAGAAGGCTCTGAATGATGCTTTCTCCTTTTGGGCTTGTAAAATGAGGCAGCGCAGGATGAATGGATCCGGCTCATAGTTCTAATGCACACAAATCATCCCAAATTACTCTGAGAGCCGCAGCCTCTTGCTCAGGGCACGCGGTCCCTGAAATAGATAGAAAGCTTTCGCCGCAGGCTCAACCACACAAATGGCAAACAAACACCTTCTGCTGAGACGAACCTCTAAACTACCTTTTATAATGTATGTATTATGTATCATGCATAAAACCACTGCGACAAATACTTTTTGTTACACTGTTTTCCGGAAATCAGTCATTCTGCCTTTCCCCATGGGTCTACTGTTATTTAAAGGTGAGAATAACGTTAATAAGGCAGATTAACACATAACCTAGCTGTGAATATTCACTGATTCCACAGTAGATAGTCATATTTGTGTATGCAGACAAAGTTTATAAAAGAGAGTGAGTAGCATTGTTATCTATAGGCTCTGTAAGGCGTGAAAGAAAACATTTGTTCAAATCTTAGCCAAGAAAATGTATGTCAAATTGAACTGACAGCCAGTGATTACTATGAATTTTCGCAGATAGAGATGTAAACTCTTCCAATTTATGTCAGGAGATTGCTATTCATTTGTTTTGCCACTAAATAACAATATGGAAGAATTTCTTGTGACTATTTTTTTATTGTAAATTCTGAGGTAGAAACAGTTTTCATAGATACTTTCATTTGACTTTTTCTTCCACAGAAAAAAGTCATATAAGCCTGGAGCGACATGAATTTACTCAATTAGACTGTCCACATTTAAACGTGTGCATCCTTTCTGTCACAGCGTTTCAGGCCATTTCAGACCTTTTTCTACCTAATCATCGTTAAGATAAAAAAATAATTATTTCTGGAAGTTGCATTTAAAAATCCAGAGCTCAGTGTGAAAGAGCATTATATTTTGGAAGATCTCCCAGGCGGCCTTGATCTATTGTAAATTCTTGCTCAAACTGCCAACATTGAGAGACACATGATCTGAAAACTGGACACGGGTTACTTCACTTTAGAAGTACACTCACTCTATACACTGTGATAAGGAGCCAGGTTTTCATTGAGAGATTTATGTTTCTTTGTCAACTCAACAGCTGAGTCATCTCAGAAAACGTCCTTCACTATTATTAGCAGTCAGGCTTTGATGATTGCCACAACCCTGTTAAAGTCGCCTTGTAGTCAATAATGTTATCCCTTAAAACTCATCTTTGATCACCACAACGACATATTTAAATGTTTTTCCAGTGAAAAAAAAAACTTCTTCATGCCTTAAAATAGCTTGAAAATGACTCTACACCCTTGCTTCATTTAGTATGCGAGGAACTATGAATATGCTAATTAGCCCCGCCTCCACTCACTCACAACAGCTGTCCAGCCACCCTAAAAAAATGTGTGATTAACCTTTCAAACATCTGAAACTGGCAGGAGGCTTCGTCCCATCTTTTAATCTGCGTTAATCAGCTTGTTCTTCAATCCGCAGCGGTGCCGAACAGGGCGCACGTCAGAAGCAGAGGTGTGTGTGTTGATCTGAGCCTCATTGGTCTGTCACCGCTCATCAATGTCAAAATATTTGAGAAAACCAATCAAATCAGACTAGGCTTTATGCTCACACAGAAGCTGCTGAGGCTGAGCGCGAATTTTAGCAGCAGGACTCGACGTCAAGTGCGAGATATGTAAGTAGCTAAACTAAACATTTCATATTTGACAGCTGCTTCTTTAAGTCAGAAATGTTAAACAAATGACAAAAATATTCACGCAAATTAGTAAACTTTTGTCTAATTTGCCATTTTGATTTGAAATAGGCCTATGTAATGTCATTTATAATATAATTAACAAACAAGAAGTATTAACAAAGTAATATTAGTAATAAATGTGTGCATATTGTAAAATTTATAATTCCATGTGTAGCTCTCAGTAAATAAAAAAGCTCAACTTTTTTCAGCCTGTTGGGCATAAGATAAGTAATGAATGTGTGCATATTGTGAATTAATTTAATACACTTAGTTACCTAGCTTTCCTGTTAGCCTTCAGTAAATTAACATGTCTACAAAAATGATTCATAAAACATATAAATATCAGTTAAACATATGTTTACTTTCTTCACTGACAAAAATGGAAAAACTTTATCAGTCATATCTGCCCACTGACATGGTTTTCCAGCTATTGTCATACATTTTTTTGGCGTTCAGAACATTTTAAAATGCACATGTAGATCATAGAAATCAAAATTTTCTCAAGGGGCAAAGCCCCCCAAACCTCACATTTGAGATCTCAGTGATTATAAACCTGCCATTGTATGATTAAGGGATGTACAATATGGTCATGCAGAATAATGCATTCATATTTGCTTTATAAGTATAAGTAATAATAAACAGCCAATATCCTAATATGCATACTAATAAGCTACTAGTTAATAGTGAGAATTGGACCCTAAACTAAAGTGTTACCATTTTTTTCCCCCCTAAAATGAAAATCCTAGAATCGCCCCTGGTGTTGACTTATGAATTTGCACATGGTTTGTCTTAAAGCATATTAAAAACACCACAAAGACATAACAAGAACATTAAAAACTAGATTTTTTGCTTGAACTTTAAATATTGTGAACATTTTGTTCGAATATTCGACTAATCAAACTAAAACCAGCATGAATTGCTCCAGGCTCGTCTGGTGCAGGTCTAGATGGAAACCAGTTTTGCCGTTTTACTTGCATGGTCTAATATTAATTTGGTCACTGTCACTCTTTTATCTGCTTTTTACTACTTTTAATAGTTTTGCCGTTTTACTTGCATGGTCTAATTTTTATTTTGTTACAGATACTCTTTCACCTGCCTTTTACAATTTATACTTGCATGGTCAAATTTGAATTTTGACTGTTCCTCTTTTACCTGTTTTTTATTTTATTTAATTTTTTTACTTGCTTGTTTCTGTTTTACATGCACGGTCTAATTTAAATTTTGTTACTGACACTTTTACTGAAAAGTGTCAGTTACTACTTACTACTAAAAATTACTACTTTTGCTGTTTTACTTGCATGGTCCAATTTTAATGTTGTCACTGTTACCTGCTTTTTATTAATTTTTTACTGCTTTTGCTATTTTACTTGCATGGTCCAATTTTAATGTTGTCACTGTTACCTGTTTTTTTATTTAATTGTTTACTACTTTTGCTGTTTTACTTGCATGGTCCAATTTTAATTTGGTCACACTCTTTTACCTGCTTTTTACTATTTTGTTTTACTATTTTTGCTGTTTCACTTGTATGGTCTAATTTTGATTTGGTTACTGTCACTCTTTTATTTGCTTTTTACTACTTTTACTTGTTTTGCTATTTCACTTGTATGCTCTAATTTTAATTTAGTCTCAGACACTCTTTTACCTGCTTTTTACAATTTATACTTGCATGGTCTAATTTTAATTTTGTCCCTGTTACTCTTTTACCTACTTTTTTTAGTTTTCCACTGCCCTATCTGCTTTCACAAATGTTTGTTGGTTGATTGGGGCTGTTGTTGGTTTAAGCAAAACCTAGCTAATGAGACTGGTCAAAGCTTTGGTCCTTGTGGAGTTTCTGGAAATGTTTCTGGTTAAACTAGACAACAAGCTTAGTGGGACACTAGCAAACCAGTCAGCACCGTGTAAAACTAGCACAAAATAAATCCCCCATGGTGTCAGTGTAAAAAAAACCAACCCAAAATTCACATCACATCTTGTGATTTGGCAATGTTGTGAAAGAAAAATCTGTGAAATTGAATTGGCTAGAGGGGCTACAACAATAACATTGGGAGTACACGCCATCCGGAATGACTGGAACCAGCATTTTGGCAAGATGGTTCAAACAGAGGTCACCAACAGCAAAAAATTCAGCAGCGAGTGTGAAGTTATGCCCATGGAGGTTTAGCAGCAGACATAACAGTTGAGAGGCCCAAGCCACTTCTGTTAACACACCACGAGACCCGTGAGTATGAAAAAATGTAAACATGATCAGCTGGTACAGACTATATTTACGTTGATTACTAACAATGCTAGATGAATACTTGGTTTGCTGCATGTGGATCTCACACGGTTTGCTAATTGAAACTATTACAGACTGCTGAGGGATCCATGGAAAAATAAATGAATAGACTGTGCAATAATGAACTTACAGAGCCAGTGGAGCAGTTGTCAGACTCTTGAACAACATCATACAGCACCGCATCTTTGACGAAGACAGCAACGGCTTTCAAAATGAAGGACACGAACAGGTGCATGTGGATGTAGTTACGAGTGCAGTGGAGTTTCCTGAGGGAATACAAGGAATACAATCAGCCACACTTACGGACTGAATCTAGAATATGTTAAGCTGATTGAGAAGTCCCCTGTCCCCTAATTACACCCCGTCCTCGGAACTAATAACGGAAAAATGACAGCTAATTACACCACAAATGAAATCCTAATTGAGCTTTCTGGTCCTTGAAAGAGGTTTGTTAAATAGATAATTTGTTGCAATTTTTTGCCCATTTCACACACATTTCTCTTCACTGTAAACAATCTGATTTTAAACTCAAGGTAGCTCATTTAATGTCCAACATGCTGATTTAAAATTATCAAGCTATGGCACGCAGTCAAAATACTGACCATACTGCATATACTTAATGGAAGAAAGTAAGTCATATGGGTTTGGAGGAATACAAGAGTGAGAAAATGACATGATATTAATTTTATGGGGGAACTATTCTGCACTCTGTTATCCCAGAACACCCTGAACATACCCCACACTTGTAAAATAGAGGATACTTTGTTTAAACACTGGGTTCTGCAAAGAAAAGATTAATATTTTACAGTATGTTACAGTCATACTCTAAAATACTGACAAGTCTACAAAGCTGCCATGCTGAAAAGACTGTTAGATTATAACATAATACAAGACAATAATCCCCCCCACAAAAAAAAGAAAAATATGTTGCTTGGATAAAAATGTTGCATAATTTTTTGCAAACGGATTCCTGGGTTTCCTATCAGAATAATCAAAACAAATCACATTGTCATATTTTTTTTTATAAAAAAAGGTAATATTGTGGAATATTATTTACATTTTCAATCTTCAGTGTCACACGATTCTTCAGAAAACAAAAATTATTTATTTTTATCGATGTTGAAAACAGTTGTGCTGCTTAATAAACAATGCATTTTCTTCAGGATTTTTTGATGAACAGAAAGTTCAACAGAACAAAATATATTTGAAATTTAAATTTAAGGCATACTTGCTGAAGTAGTAATTTCTGTTAAAAGAAAAGAAAATCTAACTGACCTTAAACTTTAAACGGTAATACTTCTCACAAAGCAAAATACACAACACAATGCTGATTTTGCATTTAGTCTCTATACATGCAAATATTACCTCAGGAGCCAGTTCCTCATTATGAAAATCATATTTAAAAAATGTACATAAACTATTGGCACATATGTAATGTCATTATCTCACCACAAGAGGTCTTAGCGTAAACATGTTTTCCAATAGCTAATTTTTAAGTTTATTGGCTTAAGTCTTTTGGTAACACTTTACAATAAGGTCTCATTTGATAACATTAGATAATGCATTAACTAACATGAACTAACAGTGAACAATATGCTTTTACTGCATTTCCTAATGTTAGTATTTACAAATGTTCATGATCATGTTAGAGCATTTACAATAATGGATAGCACTTTTGAACTTGTATTAGTACATTGTATTAAATGTACACTATATTTCCAAAAGTTTTGGGACATCTGCCTTTACATGCACATTAACTTTAAACTTTAATGACATCCCGTTCTTAATATGTAGGGTTTACTGTGGAGTTTGCCCACCCTTTGCAGCTATAACAGCTTCAACTCTTCTGGGAAGGCTTTCCACAAGGTTTAGGAGTGTGTTTAAGGGTATTTTTAACCATTCTTCTAGAAGCACATTTGTGAGGTCAGGCACTGATGGACAAGAAGGTCTGGCTCGCTCATCCCAAAGGTGTTCTATCGTGTTGAGGTCAGGACTCTGTGTAGACCAGTCAAGTTCCTCCACACCAAACTTGCTCATCCATGTCTTTATGGACCTTGCTTTGTGCACTGGTGCGCAGTCAAGTTGTAACAGGAAAGAGCTATCCCCAAACTGTTCTCACAAAGATGGGAGTATGAAATTGTGCAAAATGTCTTGGTATGCTGAAGCATTAAGTGTTCCTTTCAATGGAACCAAGGGCCAAGCCCAACCCCTGAAAAACAACCCCACACCATAACCCCCCCTCCACCAAACTTTACACTTGCACAATGCAGTCAGGCAAGTACTGTTCTCCTGGCAACCGCCAAACCCAGACTCATCCATCGGATTGCCAGACAGAAAAGCATGATTCGTCACTCCAGAGAACACGTCTCCGGAACACGAGTCCAGTGGTGGCGTGCTTTACACCACTGCATCCCACACTTTGCATTGCACTTGGTGATGTAAGGCTTGGAAGCAGCTGCTCGGCCATGGAAACCCATTCCATGAAGCTCTCTACACACTGTTCTTGAGCTAATCTGAAGGCCACATGAAGTTTGGAGGTCTGTAGCTATTGACTCTAAAGAAAGTTGGCGACTTTTGCGCACTGTGCGCCTCAGGCCAGGTGGACCTCCTGTTGTTCCCAATTGCTTTCACTTTGTTATAATACCACTAACAGTTGACCGTGGAAAATTTAGTAGTGAGGAAATTTCACAAATAGACTTATTGCACAGGTGCCAACCTATCAGAGTACCACGCTTGAATTCACTGAGCTCCTGAGAGCGACCCATTCTTTCACAAATGTTCATAGAAGCAGTCTGCATGCCTAGGTGCTTGATTTTATACACCTGAGGCCATGGAAGTGATTGGAACACCTGAAATCAATGATTTGGAGGGGTGTCCCAATACTTTTGGCAATATAGTGTATTTGCAAATGCTGAGATATCATTAACTGGTTGAAGAAGTATTGTCCATTGTTAGTTCATGTTAACTAATGTAGTTGACTAATGTTAACAAATGAGACCTTATTGTAAAGTGTTACTAAAGTGTCTTTCTTTTGTCAACCAATTTCATTATTGAAAAGTCTGTTCATATTGAGTTTCCTTGAACTTGTTTTTTTTGTCTGGTTTTTTGACTTACGGTATTGGATTTTCATTTGTCTAGCTTCATTGGTGATGTATTGCTTCAATTTGTAACAATTATGTGTCCAGTAAATTTAAACAATGTGTATAAAAGTTACTATTGATTACTCCATGAAATCGAATTGTTTTGTTTCTGTGGTATAAGCCTCGTGAGATGGGCCAACAATATTACACATTATAGCAGGTCGAAATCAATGAATCTCGCTTTTGTGGTTACTACAGCATCCTGCCCCTGTTTTGGATATTTGATGAAATTCCTACATTGTAAAATGTTTTACCCAAAAGTTGAGATATTTTTAATTTCGTCAACTCAAATTGGACAAATCAATTGGATAAACAAATTATATTTAGTTTAGTAAAATCAACAGTGTATGGACAATAACATTGAAATAAAAACACATGTGAACCAGTGATAAATGAAGTGTTTGTTTATAACTTGCAGTTCTCATTGCATAAAATATCAGTTCTCCCTAACTGACTATAACTTTACATTCACTTGAGTTAAAGGTCAAATCAGTGTGTTTCCTTTAACCTAGCACTCATGCACAGGCATGATGTCTCTTGTTTGCTCATTTCTCATGCTGTGATCTGACGCTATCAGCATGAATTTACAGACACACAGGTCTATGTTGCGTCTTTAGTGTGTGGCCATCTGCGGGATCACCTTGACATATACCACTGACAGATTTAGACCCTACAAAAGTTTTTACCAAATGTTTTTTGGTAAGGGAACAATTTAATTAGACCACAGACTGTGTTTCCGCCAAGCAATGACAACTTGTGACCTGAGTCATTATATGGAGTGGGAGCAAGTGTTCAAACCGGCAATAATAACCTGAGGTGTGATCAGGTCTTCAGCCCCTGTCAGTCCCTGAAATCCCACATCAGACTGATATAGTCTCAGTTAAGACTGCTTAAGCCTTCAGCTCGAGTGCAAATAGTGTTAAGAGATGGGATTAGGACTGATTACATTTCTCCAGAGCTGAACATGAGCAGCTTTACTGAGGAGCAAGTGCTGCTCTGCCATACTGTGATACACATGAACCTTATTACTGATGGGAATGACAGCATGTAGGGTGGGTTGTGGTGTAGTTAAAGCTTGGGTTGATAATCAGAAGGAGAAAGCTGTGAATTTCATATTTGTACCCTTGAGCAAAGCACTTAACCCCCAGGATGCTCCAGGGAGGATTTATGTTGTAATAAGTGTGCTGTGAGTTGCTGAAAGTATCAGTTTATGACTGTTTACAGCAGAACTTGTGCATTTTTATAGGTCAGCTTCTTACTAGGGTGAACAGACGCAGACCAGACGCAGGCCTGGAGTCCTGTCCCCAAAAATGTCCCCATTTTACAGCACATTCTAAACAGCCTACATATATAGTGTAAATAAGCCTGACCAACATAGCCTGTTGGTTACCAGAGCATGCCAACAGTAGTGAATATTTTAAAGGGGCTATATGTACACATTTTTATGTATTGATCGTTTTTTTTATTGCTGATGTGTGAACAGCTTCTAAAGAAACTAGACATTAGACAAAAATTAGACATTCCCGCCTCTCTTCTCACTGTAAAATAATGAATTGGTTTGAGTAGAGCTAACTCAAATTAAATATATTTGTTCAATCAAATAAACTTTTATGAGTACTTCCCTTTACTTTTGAGTTCACAAAACTTTAAAAAAAAATTTTTTTAGTAATCTGAATTGTTTCATTGTTTTGAGTTGTATTAAATTGTTTCTAGTAATTTAGACAAACTTAAATTAAATTGAAACTGGGCTGGGATTTTTTTCCCCAGCAATGCTTTGCCATGACACTCAAATGAGTAAATGCCAAAATTAAGTGTTATATAAGGTTTTTTTTGTTTTGTTTTTTTGGTGCAAGATTGATGTTAAGCGGGAGATTTAGTAGTTTTTAATGTTTTGCTATGTTCGTTAAAGGCCACCTATTATGCCCCTTGTCACAAGATGTAATATAAAGGCCTGTTCACACCGGGATGATTTTCGCTCACATTTAATTGCCAACGTTTAAAACGTCATTTTTTAAAAAACGCCTTGGGTTTGTTTTTTTATTTTATCGCGGCGCGTTAAAAACTGGCCGACCAATGAGATCAGCGCTTTTGTTCACGTGCTTGGAGCTGCTGAAGTGACAGTAAAACATGACTTGGTGGCGCTCAAGCACAAAACGGTCTTGCCGAGCACACATTGCTACGAAGAAGAAGTAGTAAGTAGACAAAGAAAAAGATGAGCTGCTAATGCTGTGTGAATGGTTTTGGCCAGAGACATAATATGTCTATGGTTTTGGCAAGCATGTAAATACTCTCTCTCTTCTTCTTCTGTGTGACAAGCGAGTGTCAGAAGCTATTCTACTGAATGTGCACGTTCACTCTGCGCATTGCCAGTGAAAATCGCTTGGGTGTGAACACTCATGACGCGCCGAAAAACATCACGAAAAACGCTGGCGATAAGTGCGCGCGATATTCGTACCGGTGTGTACAGGCCTTAAGTCTCAGGTGTCCCCAGAGTGTGTCTGTGAAGTTTCAGATCAAAATTCCTAACAGATCACTTAATATACCATTTTAAAAATGCCAATTTTGGGGTTTGAGAAAAATGTGCTGTTTTTTTTTTTTGCATAATAGGTGCCCTTTAGGAAGAGTTTCTGTTATGTTGGGTTATTGTGGCGGTTACCATCATAGTGACAATTGGAGCATAAGCTTAGTTTGAGAACAGATACCTAAACAATTAAAAAACAAAACTTTTTTAATAAATAGAACTGATATTTCAGTGATAGTATTTTGACAACTGAACTAGGAGACCTTGGTTTCCATTTCAGAGATCAAGCTACATCCACAGCTGTTACTGTAACGAGCCATGTCAAAAATGAATCATCCACCAAAGTAGCATCATTAATAGTCTAATCCACAACAAATGTATGCAATGTTTAATTCATACATAAATAATGTTGCCTCTGTGAAACTTGGTGCCGATAAATGGTTTTGAATCGTGTTTGTAGTTCAAAGTATCACCACTGGGTTTATTGTGAGCAATGCACTGATATGATTCTCTGATGGTGGAGAGTGTCCTTTGGTCTAGATGAAATGTGTGTGTTGGAAAATACATGTAAGAAAGCTCTTATCTCTGTCATTAGCAGGGCGTTCTGCCTCTAGTGAGCCAGATCAATCACTGTAGTCTCACAACGGAAGCATGTTGCTCGCTGTTTAATCCTCGACAGCTTCAGTAATTCAGTGACTCGCTCCATGACACTCCTTGGTGCATTTAGGGTTAGCTTTTTAACCATGCATGAAGCACTGTTTTCTGTGTTTAAAGCCTGTTAGCTTAATCAAAATGCCATCCTTCAGTGTGAATTTTATGTGGAGACAAAAAGGACAAAAATATTTTTGCCCAGGAAATGTTAAAATAAATTGTAATAAAAATATAGTTTTAATATAAATGAAAATAAAATTAACATGATACATCTAAAAAAAAATGTACAGTGTCCTTGTTACATGTAGTTCCCTTTCGTTCAGTCACTACGACGTACGTTACCTTCGAGGTGTTTAACAGCGCCCAATGGCGTGCCAATGCCATGGGCATGCGGAATTTGCATGCGTAACTCCGCCCCACCGCGTGGGTATATAAGGAAGTACGCTGGCAACATCGCATTATGTTTCTGCTTTGGAGCCAAGAGTACCTCTTCACTCCTTCAAGCCTACAACTGAGTCTTTGTCAAGCCTTCGAGACGAGCTGCTTTCCAGAGGCGTTGGATCTACGGCGCGTTCCAGTGATCGCATACTGCCTGCCTGCTGATCTGCGCAGTGGTCCGTCTGACAGCTGGTGTGTGGTCCCTGGGCGCTTCGGCGTCTCTGCGAAGCTTTCCTTCCTAAAAGAGCTTACACGTGGCACGTCCTTTTCAGGATGTCTCGCCCGTGTACTTCTGGGTGTGGCCGGTCGTTGACTTCCTCTGATGGGCACGATCTCTGCTTGGTATGCTTGGGCGTTCAGCATGCTCAAGCAGCGTTCGTGGATGAGTCATGTTCCCACTGCGGGAACATGACCATCGCGGTTCTGCGGTCAAGACTCAAGGATCTTCGTAATGAAGTGAGAGTCCCCTCAACCACACCCCGATCTACCGTGCCCCCCATGGCCGGTACTTCGGCTGGTGGTCAGGGTGACCTGAGGGTTAAGGTGTGGAACAAAGCCCCGACGCTCATACCTCGGGCCACACCCCCCTCTAGTGTTCCGCAACCCGTGAGCGTTCAGGCTGAAATCGCGGGGCCAGCTCCGGCTCCCCCGCGCATTTCGTTTGGCGCTCCAGAGGATGATGCGATGTCGGTCACCGCATCACAAGGTGGGCTCGAGTCCTCTGACGATGATGACTCGGCTGTGCTGCCGCCTTCGGGCGCGCCAGCATTGCCCGAGTCGGACCCAGAGCTGACAGCCATGCTGTCTCGGGCAGCCGCGAGTCTAGGGATAGAGTGGAACCCTCCGCCTTGTCCTGAACGCTCGCGGCTCGATGATTGGTTTTTGGGAGCCCGCGCTGACTCACGTCAGTCCTCGCCCTCAATACCTTTCTTTCCCGAGCTGCATGAGGAGATTGCCCGGTCCTGGAAGTCCCCGTTGTCTTCCCATGACCGGTCTGCAGTCTCCTCCGCCTTCTCCATCCTTGATGGGGCCGCGGCCAAAGGGTACACTGGGGTCCCCCAGGTTGAACGCTTCGACCTTGCGAGGCGACCCTAAGCACCCCTCCAAAGCCTGTCGATTCACATCAACCTTGGTGGCGAAATCGCACAGAGCTGCGGGGCAGGCTGCTGCCTCTTTGCATGCCATGGCGATCCTCCAGGTCTACCAGGCCAGGAACCTCAGGGACATGCACGAGGGTGGAGTTGATCCGGGGCTCTTAAATGAGCTGCGTGCCGCCACCGACCTCGCTCTCCGGGCGACGAAGGTGACCGCACGCTCCCTGGGTCAAGTGATGTCCACAAATGTGGTCCAGGAGCGACATTTGTGGCTAAACCTGGCCGATATGCGGGACACCGAGCGAACACGCTTCCTCGATGCCCCCATATCCCAGGCTGGCCTCTTCGGCGGAGCGGTTGAAAACTTCGCCCAACAGTTTTCAACCGCCCAGAAGCAGACTGAGGCTCTAAAACATGTACTGCCCCGGCGGCCAGCTGCTGCTTCCACCCAGCCGCCGGCACAGTCGCCTCAGCCTGCTCGCCGCCGAGGACGCCCTCCTAAGGCTCCCGCCCCTCCCACCCGGTCCAAGCAGCAGCCTTCACCCGGGCCGGGTCGCGGAGGAAGCCGTAGGAAGGCGTCCAAGTCCCCTCAGGCCGCCCCGCGCCCCACTAAACGCCAGGCCAAGCGGCGCTCCTGAGACGGACGGCTCAGGGATGAGAAATTCTTTCGAGGAGATGGTAGCAGGACCACTCCTTCCCCCGGTGGAGGGCCGGGGGAGAATCCTTTGTTTAGCTGCTGGCCCCCGGGTCAGCAGCACCCTAATCTGTTCAAAGAAAGAATTAACACTCCCATCCCTGAGCCCCCAGAGATCGGTGATGTCAGTGCGCGCCACCCACGGGTCCCGCCACTCGCATCCCACTCTGTCGCCAGCCTCCTGGCAGAGCAGACCCCAGTGGAACGTGCGTCCTTCCCTGGTCTCCTCTGTCAACACGCAGCAGTTAACCGCACCCCCACACCGGGACGCCCAACAGCCTCCCTTGTCCGGGTCGGTAACGCTGCATCGCTGCCCCACACCGGGTATGTCTGTAGTCCGAATGACCCCGCTGGTGCAGTTCCTGGGAGCCTGACTTCAGATTCCAGGGCTGTCCCGCTGGGTCGCGAAGACAGTCAGGCGCGGCTACGCGATTCAGTTCGCGCAGGTTCCTCCCTGTTTTCGGGGAGTCCGCTTTACTATGGTCGGGGCCAATGCCCCTGTCATGCGAGCGGAGGTTGCCACCCTACTGGCGAAGGGTGCGATCGAACCTGTCCCTCCAGCCGAGATGAAGTCTGGGTTTTACAGCCCCTACTTCATTGTACCCAAAAAGACCGGTGGGTTGAGACCAATCCTGGACCTGCGCATCTTGAACCGTTACCTTCACAAGTTTCCGTTCAAGATGTTGACAGCGAAACGCCTTTTCGAATGCGTTCGTCCCGGCGATTGGTTTGCAGCGATCGACCTGAAGGACGCCTACTTTCATGTCTCCATCCTACCTCGACACACTCTGTTCCTACGGTTTGCTTTCGAGGGGCGGGCATACCAGTGCGCGGTCCTCCCATTCGGGCTATCTCTGTCCCCTCGCGTCTTTACGAAGATTGCCGAGGCAGCCCTTGCGCCCCTACGGCAGCACGGGGTTCGCATCCTGAACTACCTCGACGACTGGCTCATACTGAGTCACTCTCGAGAGCAGGTTTGCGAACACAGAGATCTGGTTCTCCACCACTTAGCCTGTCTGGGCCTTCGGGTCAACTGGGAGAAGAGCAAACTCTGTCCCGTGCAGAGGATCTCTTTTCTCGGTATGGAGATCGACTCGGTCGCCATGTGCGCGCAGCTTACGAGCGAGTGCGCGCAGTCTCTGCTGACTTGCCTCCGTCAAATCGAGAGCAAGAGTGCGGTTCCACTGAAACATTTTCAGAGGCTCCTGGGGCATATGGCATCTGCAGCCGCGGTAACGCCGCTCGGATTGCTACAAATGAGACCGCTTCAGCACTGGCTTCGCGATCGAGTCCCAAGATGGGCATGGCGGTCTGGCACGCTCCGGGTCCAAATAACCCGGGCCTGCTTACAGACACTCACTCCGTGGTCGAACCTCAGTTTTCTACGGGCCGGCGTGTCCTTAGAACGAGTTTCCAGGCATGTTGTTGTATCAACGGATGCCTCCTCCACAGGCTGGGGTGCCATGTGCAATGGACAAGCAGCCGCGGGCTCCTGGACAGGACCCCAGCGCCTTCTGCATGTCAATTGCCTCGAGTTGCTGGCAGTACGGTTCGCCCTGCACCGCTTCCGAGCGTTGCTGAGGGGTCAACACGTACTTGTCTGGACAGACAACACGGCCACTGTAGCGTATATCAACCACCAGGGCGGTCTACGCTCCCGCCGTATGTCTCAACTCGCCCGCCATCTCGTTTTATGGAGTCAGAAGCACCTGAGGTCCCTTCGTGCTATCCACATCCCGGGAGACCTGAACCGTGCAGCCGACGAGCTCTCACGGATTCAGCCACTTCCTGGAGAATGGAGACTCCATCCCCAGACGGTCCAGCTGATTTGGGAACAGTTCGGCGATGCACAGGTAGATCTGTTTGCCTCCCACGACTCTTCCCACTGCAGCCTGTACTATTCCCTGACCGAGGGCACGCTCGGCACGGATGCACTGGCGCACAGCTGGCCCCAGGGCCTACGCTTATATGCGTTTCCCCCAGTGAGCCTTCTCGCACGGGTACTGTGCAAGATCAGGGAGGACAAGGAGCAGGTCATATTGGTCGCCCCGTATTGGCACGGCCAGACCTGGTTTTCAGAACTGCTACTCCTTGCGACAGCCCCTCCCTGGCCTATCCCTCTGAGACCGGACCTCCTCTCTCAGAGACGGGGCACCCTATGGCACCCGCGTCCAGCGCTCTGGAAGCTCCACGTGTGGCTTCTGGACGGGACGCGGCAGGTTTGAGTGGCCTGCCACCTACGGTGGCCGCCACCATCACTTCCGCTAGGGCAGAGTCTACTCGACACCTCTATGCGTTGAAGTGGAACCTCTTCGTCACCTGGTGCTCTTCCCGCCAAGAAGACCCCTGGAATTGCCCGATCGGGTCCGTGCTTGAGTTTCTCCAAGAGGGGCTGGAGCGAAGGCTGTCTCCCTCCACCCTGAAGGTGTATGTGGCTGCAATATCTGCCCATCACGACCTCTTGGGAGACAAAAAGGTAAGTCAGCACGACCTGATCATCAGGTTCCTGAGGGGGGCGAGGAGACTGAATCCTCCTCGCTCTCCTCTCGTTCCCTCTTGGGACCTCTCAGTAGTCCTAAGTGCTCTGCAGAGGCCTCCCTTTGAGCCTTTGCGGTCGGTTGATATTAAGTTCCTGTCGATGAAGACGGCTCTGCCGACCGCATTGGCCTCTCTTAAGAGGGTCGGGGACCTGCAGGCTTTTTCAGTTGACGAAGTGTGCCTAGAATTCGGGCCGGCTAACTCTCACGTGACCTTGAGACCCCGGCCTGGATATGTGCCCAAGGTTCCTACCACTCCCTTCAGAGATCAGGTAGTGAACCTGCAAGCGCTGCCTTTGGAGGAGGCAGACCCAGCCTTGGCATTGCTCTGTCCAGTACGCGCTCTCCGCGCTTACGTAGACATGACGCAGTGTTTCAGGACCTCAGACCAGCTCTTTGTCTGTTATGGTGGAGAGCGGAAGGGAAGAGCTCTCTCAAAGCAGAGGTTGTCTCACTGGATAGTGGACACCATTGTTTTGGCTTACCAGCAGCAAGGTCGACCATGTCCCCTTGGTGTGAGGGCACACTCCACCCGGAGTGTGGCCTCCTCTTGGGCTCTAGCGCATGGCGCCTCGCTAACAGACATCTGCAGAGCTGCAGGCTGGGCGACACCCAACACATTCACCAGATTCTACAATCTCCGAGTGGAGCCAGTGTCCGACTATGTACTCGCCCCCCCCGAGGGGCCGGTAATGGACCAGGCTCTAGGTGTCTTCGATTGCTCGCCACTCCACTCCACGGACTGGATACGTGCGATATTCTCCTCAGGTGAGCTCCCCGAGAGCCCTGAGCTCCTCCAGCACTGTCGACGCCAACATCAGTTCAGTCTGCCCTTTCGAGCCCAGACCCTCATGTCCGGCCAGGTGCCCCGTGTGCATGGTTCCCTCCGGCGACCCCCACACGAGTATTTCCACCGTAAGCCTCCTCAGTGAGCAGGTGTCTTTCCCTTGGCAAGCCCCTGCCACCCCTAGGGTTAAAAATCCACCTTCGGCTGGTACCCTAGAGTTTCCCATATGCAGCCCTCAGCGGGTCATATGTGTACTCTCTAAGTCCTCCCCACGGGTAGGCATCTTTGGCATTCCCTCACTGGGATATGCTTCCCAGTGTACCTTGGTAATCCTGTGATAAGTGGGAGTCCTACGGCCTTAAGTGGCGGGATCTCACACTTACGCCGGGCACGGGACGACAGCTGAGTGGCGCGGTTATATTGGAACCCCCATTCGTTAGTCACTAACGTACGTCGTAGTGACTGAACGAAAGGGAACGTCTCGGTTACGTATGTAACCCTCGTTCCCTGAGGAGGGAACGGAGACATACGTTCCTCAGCCACGTCAGCTGTGCTGCTGGAACGCGGAGTTCAGATCTTGGCTCCGCAGCAGATACATAATGCGATGTTGCCAGCGTACTTCCTTATATACCCACACGGTGGGGCGGAGTTACGCATGCAAATTCCGCATGCCCATGGCATTGGCACGCCATTGGGCGCTGTTAAACACCTCGAAGGTAATTGGCTTCTAGGCGAAACCCCCATTCGTTAGTCACTAACGTACGTCTCCGTTCCCTCCTCAGGGAACGAGGGTTACATACGTAACCGAGACGTTACTATAGTAATATAACAATAAATTATGCATAACATGCTAACCTTAAACCAAAATGATAACACTTTATTTTACAGTGTCCTTGTTCCATATGTTCCATTTGTTTCCATATGTACTTACCATAGTAATAACAGTAAATGATGCATAATTACATGCAACTAACCCTCAACCAAAACCTAATCCTACCCTAACCCTGTAGTAAGTACATGTAGTTAATTAATGTTACTCAGTACTTAAATATATATTTACACTGTAACAAGGACAACTTAAAAATAAAGTGTAATCACAAGAACATAAGAACATAATCGACTGAACATAACCCACTATGTTAGCATAGTTACGACAAATGTAGAATTTCTTACCTGAATATACAAAGTATTACAATGGCAGTAGTGAGAGAAATGAGAGAAACACTGTGTCCAATGGTGTAGCCAATCTTTATTGACCTGAAGAAACTATCCTGCAAAAGAAAATAAAGAATATGTGTTAATTTGTTTAAACAGCTCTGTACTCATTTTAAACAACCATGCCAGCTCAAATTTTCAAATGACACTACTGGTCAAAAGTTTGGGGTCAGTAAAACAATTTTTCGAAGGAAACTCATACTTATATTTAGCAAGTATGCATTAAATTGATCATGTAAAGATTTATATTTCAAATAAATGCTGTTCTTTTAAACTTTTTTTAATCAAAACATTCTATTCATTGGTTTTTCACAGTTTTCAACATTGATAATAATAAGAAATGTTTCTTGAGCAACAAATCATCATATTAGAATGATTTCTGAAGGATCATGTGACACTAAAGACTGAAGTAATGATGCTGAAAATTCAGCTATCACAGTGTCAGGGTTGTGTTTAGTTCTGTTCAGTTAGATGGGTTTTAGGGTACGTTTACACGACAACGATGTACAAAAAATGTAAAAAGTTTTTTCTTTGTAAAGATGAGAACGTTATCAAAACGATCCTTTTCACACCAATTAATAAAAATGACTGAAAGCGATGTATTATACATGTCAGGCCAGTAGAGAGAAATGTTACTTATTATTTATATACGCCGTTAATTCTGAAGAATGAATTGCGCCTTTATATACATCAGTTCAAAGTGACCATATCTGTCACGAAGCCAGATACATTTGCTGATTTAAAGACGTTTCAAATGGGTCCGATGTGTTTTGTGGTCTGCGCCGACTCTGTGCTATCGTGTCTCTGGACCGAAGCCCCTGCACATACACATTCTTTTACAGAGCAGATTCGTGCCAAATACGCATGCCTATAGTATAGACTAAACATGTAATACACATGTGCATGACGTCACCATTTTCACAGATTTGCGTTTTTGTTGTTCACACGAAGACGATAACAGTCTCGTTTTCAAAAACATGCCCAAACCGCTGTTGTCGTGTAAAAACGTTTTCGTTTTTTAGTTGAAAACGGTGTCGTGTAAATGGCCCCTTAGTTTGGCTTTCCCTGTTCCCATTTGCCTGTGTTCTAGTTCCTTGTTAGTCTCCATAGTTACTCATTTGTTGTCATAGTTTCTAATTAGCTACTCTGTTCCCAGTTCCTTTGATTAGTCTCCCTGGGCCTCATTCATGAAACTTTCGTAAACATACCAGCAAATTCTGATTAATTTGTAAAATGCACCTCCACGAAAACTGTCCTCCGGATTCACAAACGCTTCGTGTACCACGGATTCGGTAGTTAAACGTGTGTATATTAATGAATTCCAAACATTCGTAAATAGGGTGCAAATGCATGCTCATTCATAATTAGCATAATGAGTTACAACTACACAAATTACATGTCCAGGAATGCTGTGGAATCTTCTGGACTTCCTTCTCAGGTTTGGCTCCAGTATATAGCATAACTGCTAAAGAGACCAATTGGCCATATGCCTAGCAATAGGAATTCAGTTATCGTGTGTCCACGTTCTCCATTGTTGTTCAGTCGTTGTACAAGTAGAATGATTGGTCGGTGTATTATTTGTCCAACCCCCTTCTCCACTGTGATTGGACGACTAGGTAAAAAGTGACAGTGACGAGCACTGCCTATTACCCAAAGTTAAACAGTAAAAAAAAAAAGACAGGGCAAATCGACTTGTGAAATATTATTATGGTACATAGTGAATCAAAATGCAATGTCATCAGTTTGCCTAAATTAGAACACGGAATGTTCAAATGTTTTACACACCATTTACACGTAGTACAGGTGTAAATTTCCTTAATAACAACTAACATTTTGAAAAGACGAACATTTTCTTGAATCCGAAAATTTAAGCCAGAACGACTTTACGTAAGATTTACACAAAACTTCGTTGTGATCGTGTTTCATGAATGGCTGTGTGTTTTATGTTCATATGGTTGTGCTATTCTGTTTTCCTGTCAATCTCATACGTGTGATGTTTTGGATTTATTCATTAAGGAGTGTTTTTGTTGATCTCCTTCATCATCGTGCGCTTTACTACAGCCACTAAACGTAAATTACATTTTAAAATATATTAAAACAGAAAACTGTTATGTTAAATTGACATAATATTTCACAATATTATGGCAATATAATGTTTTACTGTGTTTTAGATCAAAGAAATGCATACTTGGTGAGCATAAGAAACTTCTTTCATAAATTTCCGTAATCAGTAATTCTGTAAAATATCCGTAATGACAGTACTAGTGTATAAAACCTTTTGATTACGGTATTATATTTCTTAACATCCCTGAATGCTCATTCTGGCAAATAATTTTTTTTAAAAGCAAGAAATTTACATTTAATCTTGGTCTAAAAAAAAGTATCTCAAATGCAGTATGTCAGTATTGTGTTCAATGTGTAAAACAATGTGTAAAAAGTTTTTTTTAAAGCACACTGCTTACAGTACGTATGACGACAGTGGGTCAAAACATGCACTCACTGCCCTTTCACAACCATTCACAACCTTCATAAACACTCCAGCTCATAAAAACAACCATTACTCAGTGCACTGGCTTTTTTCCATTTTATCGGATCCTGATTCTTACTCAAGGTTATCTTTTTTTGTGGTAAGAATGGGTACTGTGCTGTCTCTCCTACGCAAAGCTTTAAAAGACTCACCTGCGTATTTTAAATAACCCCCTCTATAGTCTTTGACCAAAGTTGAATATAAAAACCTGAACAGAGCATCATCAACAAGAACATCAAATTCCTTTTAAGTCCCATGCCCACATATTCCCCGTGGGTCTGAAGAAGACTGGGCGTGCTGATTACCCATCCTGTTGATGCGAAAACATGCTGGGAAAGCTTTCATCAAAGGGCAAAGGTCATGTGCTCTTCACTTAACTACACTCTGCTCAAAAGATCAAGGCGTTTCATGTTATATAATAACTGTATGTTTACAAATGCACCCAAGGTCTGATGCCAATGTGCATCGCTAAATAAAGGAGCTATTATGTTTGGACTTGTTCGTTTGCACTAGGCAATAAAAGGCAGGCTGGAAAAGGAGGCTAAGAGGTTGACTGAAAAAGGGTAAACGTTAAAGCTTGGGTTTTTTGGGGGTGAGGAACACTCAATATGACATGAGAACGATCACTTTGTGTGGGCTAAAAGTTCAATACGTCAAGAGTCTGAGCATTTCAGTGTTGTATAATGCCAGTGGAGTTGAAAACACTAGTTTGACGTAACTTTACTAAGATATTTTGCATCTATGATGCTTTTTAAAGTCTCACAGTTACCTTTAGTGACAGTAAACTACTTTAGCCCTATTTGGACGGTAATTGTTTCTCGTGGGGACATTTAAAAATACATTTGCATGCACCTCAGATGTTGAATTTATTCACAGTGGAGGAGAAAGTTCTGTGATACTACGGATCCAGGAACCCTTACAGGGTCAGCTGTAAACAAAATTTCTATTATTGCTTGGACAATTAATAAATTCTTTTTAAATTGACTGACATGCTATTTGTGTCACATGTCTAGTCTGTCTCTGTTGTGTTTTGTTCCATGTACTCCCTGGTTTCATTTGTCACATGTTCCATTGTCTGAGTTTCCCGCCACTTGTCTGTTTCCTTGGTTACCCTCGTTAGTCTAGTTCTTTTCAGCTGTGTTTAGTTAATCACCTGTCCCTCATTTATTCAGTCATCTGTGTTTGTATTTAAGTTCCTTTTTGTTCATTCAGTCTTTGTCTGGTCGCCATTATGTTAAGTACCGTTATGCCGTTATGCTGTTCTGTTATACCTGTGATGCAATCCCTGTATGTGTTTCCGAACTTACCCTGAGTAAACTACGTTTGAGATACTCCTCTGCCTCTCCTTGTCTTCCTGCCTGAGCCAAACCTTAACAATTTGTTTAAATAGTTTACTTTGAGCAGATATACTTAGTTTACAGTTAGTTAGAAATAGTTTCAAAAGTTTACGCGATTCTGCTCTCTTATTTCTTTGTCATCTTAACTCTTTCCTTGCCATTGATGGAAATTTCCGTAATTTGTGTGACAGCGAAATTTCTGGCTTTCCGTGTTTTCACTGTTCTACGGTAGGGGGCGCTATTACACAACTTCTGAAAGAGTACTGAATCTCCTGATCAAATCACAGGCAAAGAAGAAGCAGAAACAAGCAATATCATATGTAATCATATGCATATGTAAAATAATTTCATATGCATTTGTAAAATAATTGAAAAGAACGACCAAGATGGTGGCGCGAGTAGATCGCGAGGCTCAGCGTCTCTCCAGATTCTGCAATTTTGCGGTATTTTTCTTGTTCATCTCGGGTCTGTTCGTACAGAACAGTTGTGCTTTTACATCGTACACCCGTTGTGAGCTTTTGGATATTGGTTTGCGAATTTCCGACAGTTTTATGGACAATCTTCGACTCCTTCCTGAGATCGCTAGGACGCCCGAGGCGATGCGCTCTGCCCGGCTGGGCGGAAGTGCTAGAAGGCGGCGCTGTGATCGTAAACAAAGGCGGGGTAAGCGTGGAGGTCTAAGAGCTAAGCTAAGGCTAACTCCTTACCGGCTCTCTTTACCCAGCATTTTCCTTGCCAATGTACGATCGCTAGTGAACAAAATGGAGGAGATTCGACTCAGCATTACACACAGTAAGAAACTTTTGAACTGTAACGTCCTAATCTTCACTGAAACCTGGTTAAACAGCGGAATACCGGACACCGCTATTGAGCTAGCGGGACGCCACACACTCCGGGCGGATAGAACACTAGATGGCTCCGGGAAGAGCAGAGGGGGTGGATTGTGCATTTATATTAACAAAGCTTGGTGCACAAACTCTGCTATTGTTGGGAGTCATTGTTCAGCTAACCTGGAGTTTCTCATGGTTAAATGTAGACCGTTTTATCTACCGCGGGAGTTCACCTCCACCATTATAACTGCAGCCTATATTCCTCCGGATGCTGATGCCAAGCTTGCTATGAAAGAACTTCACGCAGCCATCAGTAAACAACAGACTGATCACCCGGAAGCTGCGTTTATTGTTGCAGGTGACTTTAATCATTCAAACCTAAAGTCAGTGCTACCCAAGTTTCACCAGCATGTTTCCTGCCACACCAGAGGAAACAAAACCTTAGACCATGTTTACACAAACATGGCTGGCGCTTACGTTGCGACACCCCTCCCCCACCTGGGACAGTCAGACCATCTCTCTTTGTTTCTATCACCCAAATATTCACCCCTCATCAACCGTGTGAAGCCATCAGTGAAGACCATCAAGGTGTGGCCTGCGGGGGCAGACTCCACACTCCAGGAAAGGTTTCTAAACACAGACTGGAGTATGTTTGCTTCTCAAGCCACCAGTGGCGCTCACACGGACATTGACTCATTCACTTCCTCTGTATTGGATCATATCAATACCACCATCGACAGTGTTACAACCCAGAAACAGATCACCACATACCCTAATCAGAAGCCTTGGATGAACAGGGAAGTTCGACTCCTGCTGAAGTCACGCAATACTGCCTTCAGATCAGGTGATGCACAAGCCTACAGTACGTCCAGGGCAAACCTGAAGAGGGGCATCAAAAAGGCCAAGCACTGCTACAAGCTAAAGATAGAGGGTCACTTTTCCAACTCTGACCCTCGACGCATGTGGCAGGGCATTCAGGCCATCAGTGACTACAAACCCACCCACTCCACCCCCGCAGCCACTGATGTCAACTTCCTGAACGAGCTAAATTACTTTTATGCTCGTTTTGAAAGAGACAACAGAGAAACTGCCACCAAGCTCAAACCCTCAGCTGACCACCCACCAATCACACTCTCCTCCAAAGATGTCTGCAAGGCACTGAGCCGGATCAGCGCACACAAGGCTGCTGGACCAGACAACATCCCTGGACGTGTGCTCAGGGCATGTGCGGAGCAGCTCGCTGGGGTTTTTACAGACATTTTCAACCTGTCTCTTGCCCAAGCAGCTGTACCGACATGCTTTAAACACACTTCCATTGTGCCAGTGCCAAAACACTCTAACCCGAGGTGCCCTAATGACTACCGCCCTGTAGCACTCACACCCATCGTTATGAAGTGCTTTGAGCGGCTGGTCCTGGAACACCTAAAAGACTCTCTACCATCCACATTGGACTCACACCAGTTTGCCTACCGCAGCAATAGGAGCACAGAGGATGCAGTTTCCATGGCACTGCACTCTGTGGTCACCCATCTGGACCATAAGAACACGTATGCACGCATGCTGTTTGTTGACTTCAGCTCCGCATTCAACACTGTCATCCCATCCAAGTTAATAGCCAAACTTGGAGACCTGGGCATCAACACTTCAATGTGTAACTGGATTTTGGACTTCCTAACTGACAGAACCAGGATTCACCTGCTCCACATCCATCACACTCAACACTGGTGTACCACAGGGCTGTGTGCTAAGCCCGTTTCTCTACTCCCTCTTCACCGCCGACTGCAAGCCTGTGTATGGATCTAATTCCATCGTCAAGTTTGCGGACGACACTACGGTGATTGGGCTCATCAGCAACAACGATGAGACTGCCTACAGGGAGGAGATCCAGCACCTGGCCACATGGTGCGCTGATAATAACCTGCTCCTCAACACCACCAAAACGAAGGAGCTCATCGTGGACTTCAGGAAGGAGTCAAGAGGCACACACGACACCATCCACATCAATGGAATGGCTGTTGAGCGTGTCTCCAGTTTCAAGTTCCTGGGGACCCACATCTCGGCGGACATGTCGTGGACGACCAACACCTCCAGCCTGGTCAAGAAGGCTCACCAGCGCCTCTTCTTCCTGAGGACACTGAGGAAGAATCAGCTCTCCTCGGCTATCCTGGTGAACTTCTATCGCTGCGCAATAGAAAGCATCCTGACCAACTGTGTCGCAGTGTGGTATGGGAGCTGCTCTGTTGCGGAGCGCAAGGCACTGCAGCGGGTGGTGAAAACTGCCCAGCGCATCACAGGAACTCCACTGCCTGCCATCGAGCACATCCAGAGGAAACGCTGTCTGCATCGAGCTCGCAGCATCCTCAAGGACTCCTCTCACCCAGCCCACAGACTGTTTTCTCTCCTGCCCTCCGGCATGCGTTTCAGGATCCACCGGACCAGGACCAGCAGACTAAAGAACAGTTTTTTCCCCAGAGCTGTCTCTTTATTGAACTCAAACCCCCGTTGATCCACTTCCCTCATGAACTGATAACTCTCCTACCTCACATCTTCCTTCACTTTGTTATTTGCACTACTGACTGTTTATCACAGTAACAACTGTTTACATATGCATCTTGCACTGCCATATCTTAACTGGATTATGCTCATTTGCACTGCCGACTGTATTTATAGTACCAATGTTTACATTTGCATTTTTGCACTGTACTTCTAAATGTAATATGCAACCACTTTCCACTGCACTTTACACTTTTTTTTCCGGATAGCTCTGTCCATAATTTATTGCACTACCCTAATCCACTGCTATTCCTCATATTAGCCTAACATATTATTGTATACCTCTATCTGTAAAATTCTGTTTATAGTAATAGCCATCTGTATATTGTATTCATAGTACATATTCACCTGTAAATTCTGTTTATAGTAATAGCCATCTGTATATTTATTCACTGTACATATTCACCTGTAAATTCAGTTCTGTTTATAGTAATAGCCATCTGTATATTTATTCACTGTACATATTCACCTGTAAATTCAGTTCTGTTTATAGTAATAACGTCTCTCTATTTATACATATTTATACATATTTAGTACATATCCATGTCCTGCACTTACGCATCCATTATATATCCTGCACTTGCTGCTATTGCACTTCTGGTTAGACCTAAACTGCATTTCGTTGCCTTGTACTTGTACTTGTGTAATGACAATAAAGTTGAATCTAATCTAATCTAATCTAATAACACGCTCATCAACATTATAGCATATAAATCAAAACTGCCTAATGTTACCGAATGAAATGTCGACCCAGGACGAGCTATACACTCCAAAAAAGGTTCTAAATGTCACTAAAAATTGTTCTTCGTCGTAATCATAGAGGAACCACTTTTGGTGCTATATAGCACCATATCTTAACATGTTCTGTATATGGTAGCGGTGCTATGTAGCACCTTAGTCAAAGAACCGGTGAAGAACCACTGAAGCACCAAAATTGGTGCTATATAGCACTTAAAAAGGTTCCCTTATGATTACGAGCCAAGAACCATTTTTGGTGCCATATAGAACCTTTTTTTTAGAGTGTAGAAGTGTGCAAGCTTTGGGGGTGTTGATGGACTCCATATACTCCATCTAAGTTTTAAATATCTTTCTGAATCTGATCCAGTCTTTAACAAAAACATGTTTTTCTCAGCTTCTTGATCAAAATGTTTCTTTTTTTTTATGACAGTTACCCACATTTAAAGGGCATATTGCAGGTTAAATTTTTTTGCGAGATTAATATACTGTATAACCTTGTATGCAAATACCATATGAAAAGGTAATGCAGGATTTAAAATGTTTTAAAAAGACATAAGAGCACAAATTTAGTAGATAAAGTGGCCGTTTCGGTGGCCGCTTGAAAAAGCATTTTTTTTTTTCAACATCGCGTCATATTACGTCACGAGAGGGAGTCACTCGCCCAGCTCTGCGTTGGCTCAGAGCAGAATAGGTTGGTATTCAGTACGAGTCTGTGTATTTTCGGTAGTTTTTCTATTCCAATTTATCATTGTCATGTTAAATTATTGTGTCCAGCCTGTCTGGACATCGAGTCTACAGGTTTCCTAAAAAAAAAAGTTAGCAATTCAGCATGGTGGCGTTTTGTGCAGGTGAAGAAACAGGACTTCCCTTTGCGCATCTGCTTCGAAACACGCGGTGGTGTGTATAGTGCTTTAGACCGGAGGATTATCATCCCGGCGATGATAATAACGTTACCAGCTTTGCTATTGCCTGAGACATGATGATAAACAGTACAGTATTGTAATCTGAGCAGTGTTCATATCGTTAGCTAGCTTATATTTAAGCTAACACTGGTCTCTCACGGAGACACCTGCCGCTGTTCTCCACTGTTTCTCCTCACACAACAACTCAATTTGTCTCCTCTAATCGTAAATAATTGTATGGCTTTGGTCTGCCATATGAGTATTAATAAACATTTATAATGTCCTCAGCGTCCGACCTGTCATTGCGATTCATTGTTTTCCTATCGCTGAAATTCACCGCACTCCCTCTTGTTATGTCACGTCCGGTTTTGGCATTTTTAGATTATTATTATTATTTAGAAAATGTTCTCACAAAAACGACTCCAAAAGCCTTAATAGCGTATTTTAAAGTATATTTTAAAGAAAAGCTAGTTCCTACATTATTTTTCTATACATTGACTCACTGGAGTCTCTAACCTGCAATATGCCCTATAAGTGTTGATAAACAAAGGAATGCATGAATCTAGAATAAAACATTTTTTGTTGTTTCAAAGCAGAGGGTCTTTTGTTTCTTTTGATATGTTGCATATTCAGATGTTCATAAAACAAAATATTCTGGGGGCCATGAAACTTTTGTGAAAATTATCTAAAATGCTGGCAGTGGCTGGCAAAGTTTTTTCAAAAACACTGGAGGGGAAAGAGTTAACAGCTCCCATTCACTGTAGCAGAGTGGTGAAGTAATATAATTCTTGTAAATGTTTTCCAGCATTTCAGTAATAAAAGTGTCCATTTAAAATGTGTGCACATTACTGTGAAGCGCAACAGTTACTGTATGGTGCTTTGCAGTGGTCAAAAAGGATTTAGACAATGACTTTTGAATGTATCCTTTCTTGTATAAACTCAGAAATGTGAATTCAGAGTTCGGATGGCATTTAAATTGCCACTCAACCTTGGTGTTTGTCAAAAAAGACAGTAGGTAATTCGACCAGGAATTTTTACGCAGATGGTTGGAGAGAAAAACTCGGGTGGCAAGAAAAATCACTGACTGCACACTCTAAAAAATCCTGGGTTATTTTTTTCTACCCAAATCCTGGGTTGAGCCTGTCAGTTTTTTTGGTTATTTTTTTCAGTATTTGGGTAGTTTTTGTGTTACCCAGATCCTGGGTCAGATGTAACAACCCAGTGTTTGGGTAGTTTTTGTGTTACCCAGATCCTGGGTGGGTCATACATAACAACCCAGGGAGTTATTTATCATGGGCTTTTTGCGACCTCTTCAGGAGAGAGCAGTGCAGCTCCGTCAAATTGGTGCATGTCATCAGTAAAAAGCAGGTTTGTGTACATTTTATTTGAACTATAATTTCGTTATTGTGCTGTATATCGTTTAAAAATGGGACAACAGAGACATGGGGGTATTCCAGAAAGCAGGTTATGTGACCTGGGTATGCTTAAAGGGTTACTTCAGCGATTAGCATTAAGCTTTGTATCAGTAGAAACCCGGTAGTATATTCAAAATTATTTCTGGAAAAAATCCTCCAATGACGCAAATATCATCATTTTGCGTCATTGGAGGATTTTTTTGGCCAGAGGCTAGAGACTACAGCCAGTAGAAGGAGCTAGTTCTGCATGTTATCAACCCGCCCACAGGGGAGGGATCTCACTCGAATGTAAATGCGCACGGCCACTCTGCTCAGGCATTAATAACGGAGCGGTGCGGAGCAAAGTAAGTATTTCAACTTTTTAATTAATTCCTATGAAAGTTAAGCTTCCATAGGCATGATCTGAAAACGCGCCATACTGGACATGCGATGTGAATGACTGCCGCACTTACCTCAGCTCTGCTCAGCTCTTACTTCCCTCTCGTGATGAATGAAATCTGACTCCTACTGCGTTTGTGCCGTGACTTTCGTTTGGCTCACTCACACTTTATTGAAAATACATGTTCAGTTTTTAATCGTAGTGTCTATTCTCTAACTGAACGAAATTATTGTATTACTATATGAAAATCAAAATGACGGTGGGGACGGTGTCATGGTGGGCAAGTGATAACCAGTTGCCGTGGCCTTGGGGAGTGGCCTCGTAGGGCAGCGAAGCAAGTGCATTCTGGGAGTTGTTGTCTTTCATCCTGAGACAAAAATATATTTTGTCTTTTCTCTTTCTAGAAGGCACCAGTTCAAAAATAATATCCCATTTCTACTACATAAATGACCCAGTTTAAATACGCATTCATCTTCCCAGCGCTGAAGTGCCCCTTTAAGAGTCAGTAAGCGGATAACCTCAACTTCTCAACCGTTCCAAAAACGGAGGTGACTTTCAGGGTATGTGAGTAACCATAGCAACTCGCTCTCTAAACATAACCTGCTCCAGAGCAGTTCCAGGGTTAGTTTGCTTAAGAGGTATTCAGATGTTTTTTCTATAATTAATATAGTTATTAATATAACCAAATTTGTTTTAGTTTTATAATACAATATAGTATATTAGTTCTAAAGAATTAGAGTAAAAAATATGACAAGGTAATGTTCAAATGTTCAATTCAAATATATTTATTATTTATTTATTGTCATCTCGCACATGGATCTGCATTCAATTAATTAGCATCAAATAAACAATATAATCCTTATTCTCAGTGAATAAAGATTACTTATTAAACAAAGACATTGAAAAAATGATTGCATAACCACCAATTAGGTGGCGATGTGCACTAAGTAGGTTATGTAAATCGCGATTAAACAAAAGAAGAAGAGGAAGTAGAATGGCGCGCTTTTTCTTTAGCGTCTGTTTCCATGGTGGATCATTGATTCGTCGCTCTGTTGAGAATGTCTTGTATGTTAACCGACAATCTGAGTTGTCTGAACTTTCTCCGGGACTCGTAGGCTATGTTGGAACCAGCATACCTCAAGTAAGCATAGTTTGGGTTAATCAACCGAAAGTTCAAGGTGTGACGGTAAGTTAACCTTGCTTTCTGCAATACCCCCCTGGTCCATTACACTTGAATTACTAGTCAAATGTTTACCTCTAATATTTGTTAAACGAGCTTAAATTGTGGTAATGTGTATTAAAAACTATATAAAATATGCTACTGTAAAATATTTTTTTAAATAAAGGAATTATAATGCAAGCCAGTGGTTGTGTTGTGTATTTTTTTAAGTTTATAGATTTAAGTTAATCCGTAGACATTAATTCATGTATGAAGTAAAAAAAAAAGAAAAAAAGAAGAAGCTTAGTATTATAGTAAACATTTATCAACTATGCTGGGTTAAATCACCCCATTATTCTGGGTTAAATAAACAACCCAATTTGCTAGGTAAAATTAACCCAACGGGCCCTATCTTGCACCCAGCGCAATTGACTTTGTACACCGACGCATGTGTCATTCCTATTTTGCACCCGCGCAAAGCGCGCTTTTCCCTCCACAGAAGCACGTCGCTAAACTAGTGAATGAACTTGCGCTACCTGGGCGGTTCAGCGCAAAAAAGGAGGCGTGTTCCGGCGCAAACAATCCCTGGTGCTATTTTGCTGTTCCATTAAACAATTGCGCCACTGACCAGAAAAAAACCTAGTCTAAAGTCAGTGGCGCGTTGCGCGTTGTTCATTATGCTATTTTAAGGGCGCATACTTGACCATAATGTATAGCGTGCACAACGCGCATACACTTTGCTCATGTAATCTACACAGATGCAACAGTTATTTTTGCAAATCATAAATTGTTACACTAAAAAATATTAACACATGAGAAAAAATAGGCATAAATCTAGCTTACAAATGATTCAGGCTAATTGTAGTCTAATAATTAAGGAGACCTGTTTGCCCAATAGTGGCAACTTCTGGCAAGACATATATGTATATAAGGACATCTAACAAATTGGTTTGTCCGTCAAGAACCAGGAAAAAAAATCGGTGAGGGTGGACGCAGCGATGTCCTCTGCTGGCGTCAGGTCCTGAGTAGAGGCAGATCCACCTCCCGTTACACGGCGTGCCCGATTGATGCTGGCAATCTTGACTTTCCCCGTCTTCTGATGTCATTGTAGCGCTTGCGGCACTGGTGCGACGTCCTGGGGATGCCAGCTGATGAAACAATTGTGGCTATTTCCTCCCACGCCTGTTTAACCGACGTTATTTAGGGTGGGTTTCTCCCATCCCCATACAACACAACTTCTCTGTCTTTCACTGCTCTTACAAGCACATCAGTCTCCTCGGCTGTGAACCGCTCCTGGCGTGCGCCTGGTAAATACAATAATAGCAATCCATAATGGAACTTACGCACCTGCTTTTACAGGGAATGTTGGATGATGCTCGGATTGGTTTATTCACGTTACGCCCAAACCACACCTATGAATAATGAAGCTACTTCAGACCAACCCATTTTAGATTTGCGCCGGGCGCAAGAGCCATTTATCCCGCCGGGAAAATAGCAACAGCGCTGAGACCCGCCCACAAAGTTACTTGCGCTTCACTCTTTGACACTTGCGTTTCAGATCGTTAAAATAGGGCCCAACATGTGTTCTGTCCTATATTTACCCAGCCCTTGGGTTGAAAACGCCCTAAATTCTAGAGTGTAAATGTTCAAATTACCTTACGCCCCAATGAGAAACAATTACTCTCCGAACAGAGCTTTTGTAAACCAATTGTACTTACATCGTCAACAGTGCCATTCAGATTATAGCCACAATACACTGCGATTTCCATCGGGTCCATCTCAGTCCAGCCATCAGCAGTGCAAGTCTTTGAGAGGTTACCTGTGTGAGAAATGCAAAGGTCATTAACCTCAAGACACACATGCTGGCTGTTCTATTTAGAAGTTTCATCTGTTTATTACTCTTTTGACTTTAACTGAAACAAAGTGAGCCCTGAGAGCTGGAACCCTGGAGTGAGTCCACACAAAGGTAAAATGCTTTTCTGGAATAAAGCAGAGAAATGTGGAGCCACGTCACCCCTCTCGCTGAGGTGTTTCTTGGCACTTCTCACTGCACAGCAGCCCATGAATGCAAAACTCTGCATCCGATCAATACGCAATGAGACCCAACTGAGCACTGATTCAGCGAGAGTATTGTTTTGGTCTATGCTGTATACAAATTTAAACAATGAATTATTGAGATGCTTGGGAAAGAAAAACAACATTTTTTAGATCATAAAATTTAAACAGTGCTGTGGAAGCTACTTTAATGTCACTTTTTTAAGTAGTTAAACTAAAGTCAAAATACTGTATGAAAAGGTAACTAGCTACATTATGCTAACCATGTCATCAACTGTCTAATAATCCAATTCTCAAATACGTGTAAGTGATTGTGTTTTGCCATTTAAAAACCTTTATAAATTATCTTGATTTTGATCTATAACGTGAAATGGGTGCCGCCATGTTTGTTTGCAGAGCAGTTCAGAGATTCCTGTCAGTCGCACGTCAATTCATAAGTTTCTCCCGAAATACATGCAAGTATGTGACCAGTAGAGTAAACTATAGTTACTAACACTATGTGTATCTGATGTGAATAAAACATGTCAGCAAATTATATTTGAATGGATTGTTATTGCTGCTTCCATAGACACCAGTGTGTATTTAACAAACTCTAAATGTTGTTTTACTAGTACTTATGTGTATTTAAATGTTTGAAACCTAAAATAAACATTATGTGGTTGAAAACACTGCATGATATATGTCAAGCGCTGAGTGCGTCCACCTCTGGCTTAGCGCCAGCCAAAGGGCGAAAACACAGTTATGTGTTATGTCACGTCACTTATGGCAGTTATGTCACATCACTGAACACTCTAAATCCCATATGTGGTACCGTACTCTCAGGGGCACAGAGATAAAAATCCCACATGTGGGACTGCTCAAAAGGTTAATAGAGATGGGCACAAAAATGACCAAATTTCCTCCCGTTTGGCGCACCCCACACTTTGAGAAACGCTGTGTTAGCTGAGTTCTCCTGTAATCTCATCTAGGACATTAAAAAATGCTAATATTTTTTGTCATCAGAGCCAGACAGTTACAGTTTTAAACTTAAACTGGTAATTATTTACTAAATGCAACAAAAACATCTTAATTTACACAACCAAGTCCAAAAAAGAAGAAGACAAAAACCAATTCACAAAACTGAATCAGACTTTCCAACTCTATCTATGGGCCTTTTTACATCTGGTCACTTTATGTGTTTCTACTGATTGGATAGCTATCTGATTTCTTAAAACGGTTCCATTTACCTGCGCTATATGCAAATTTAACGGAGTACACTTCAACGAAAGCAACAGATAGGAGCTGCATTTTATTTATCATCAGCTAATTTCAAGATCAAAGACCACAATAGGAGAAAGAGCGGCATCAGATTATCAATTCACTAGAATGAATCAGACTTACCAATGCTACAGAACATATTGCACTAGATACTCATTGGGGGGGGGGGGGACATGTTACTGTTAAAGCTATAGTACAAAACAGCTGAACTACTCTAATGAAAATGTAGTTGAGAGTAATAAACTAGAGTTCAATTGATTATGAGAGAATTCACCTTAGATTATACCATAACCTGACTCAATTAAGAGCCTTTTATATAAGAATAAAGGGGGCATTTAAGGACTAGGTGTGGGTATCCCACTACGATGATACATTTTAGAGAGAGAATTGTATTACGGTCCACAGATTTTGAAAAAGATGATGTATACTTCAGGAGGAAGGACACTTTATTCCTCCTCAGTGAATTCATAGCGGATCCTGAGTTACAGTGCCACTTATTGATCCAAAACAAGCCAATCAATTTTACTCAGGCGTGAATTAGAGTCCCTGTGTGTTTTTTCCTCAATGCACTTGTTATGTGAACACTGAATGAATGAAAAAAAAGCAATGCGGTTTCATAACATTACAAAATGAACACTGAACAGAGCACTCAAATGGAAACACACTTTTAAAAAAACAACAACAAATTACTTTCCAAAAGGAACAAATGCCAGAAGAAACAGCTTAAATGCATCAAATCTAGGCATAAAGACTACATGTGCCCGCCCTGCAGGCAGTGACCTCCATCTAGATATAACAATGATGTCCACTGCTGAATGAATCATACTCACAGGTACAGTATCCAACTGCTGGGAAGACAGCAGTTTTTTGGGGCCAATTAATGGATTTTTTTTTTAACTTTGTCCCCACTAAAACCTAAATTCAAGTTGCAAATCACATATTGGATTGAATTTGAAGAAGGTCAAATAAGAGAAATGATAATAAGGTCTATTTGGCCATTAATTGGCCATTTGTTATGTCTAGATTTGGCCCACTGACTCACCCTTGGAAACATTGGGAAAACAACATTATCTGTCTTTTTTTTCTCTTTTTTTATCGCTGCTCTGTCCCCCACTTCTACATTCAGCCTGTGTGAAAATTTAAATAAGCTCAAAATAACTCTAAGAAAATTATGTTTTATCTCTCTTTTAATTAACCAAAGATAACATTGTGACATTTGTTTTTGTCATCAGGCTTTGCTTCTCTAAAAACCTGTTGAGAGTTTTATTGCTCTTTTAATACGTATTGATCTGTTTATTTGTCATTTGGAAGATGCACCATAAAAAGTCAATAATTGACTAAACACAGCTTCAGAGTGTCAGGCCTACAAAGGCAGGTTGAACGTGAAGGTTTCTGTGTCAGCAAGTTGATTGGCTAATTGGCTCATTAAAAAAAAGACCTAAATTAATTAATTGACGAAAAGCACCAACTTTGAACTAATGAACAGATTAATCAACATGTGATTAACATAAATTAAAGTGTTTCTGTTGCTCATATTTATCCGTTTCGCTATAGTAGGCAATAAAATAAGAATAAAACAGCAGTGAAAAGTACTGAAAACTGCAGATAATTTTGAGGTAGTTAGTGATTCCTGTAGATTTGGGAAGTTCAGTGATATCTCACTATTCCAGTCATAATGTATATATTATATTATTGGATTTTTTATATTATTTGAAGTATATTATGTCATCATGCCACAACAGTATCATTGAGATACTATTATAACTTTTATTAATATTTTTATTTTTTACTTTTATATTTTCTGTTTTCATTTTATTTAAAAGCTTTACCCCCCACATTTTTTTGTATTTCATTTGAGTTATTTTAGTACATCAAGTTAAGTAAATTAAAATAAGAAATGTTGCCTTGGCAACAAGCTGAAATAAAATAAGTTTAAGTTTTTATATTTTATTTTATATCAGTCAATGTTTATTTTATTTTAAGTAACACAATCATTTTATGGTTTAGTACCAGTTTTAACTATAATATTTAACTATAATAACCCTGTACCACAATATTTGTTTTACTGTTGAAGTGGTACCTGAAAATGTTGGGAAAAAAATTGTATACAAACAAATATTATACATATTTTTTTATTAAAAAAATGGTGTGTTGGATTTACATGATTTAATCATGTACATCGGTTCCACATGATTCAATTAAGTTAAACAAACATAATATGTTCACATAATTTCAACATAATGGAAATAAGTAATTTTTAAGTAACCGAATTGAGTAGTTTCACAATGATTTTAATATGGCTCCCTAACAACAGTGGTGCACACGGGGGCTTAAGGCCCTGCCTCTTTAATCAAAACACATGTTTAATTTTGTACAATTTTGTTGTCACTTGACTGATATATAACACAGTACTTATTAGCTTCCATTTTATTTGCCAGCAATAGCACATCATATAAGTACTAAGTGAGAAATGCTCTTTAATGACATGTGTAGAGTCAGTCCACAGACTAAGCAATCGCTCCGCTCTTCTCCACTATGGTAACCCAATGTAATTTAAATGGTTCGAATAATTCCAACATAATTAAACATTAAACACTAATAAACAATATAAAGTCTCCCCCTTTTTCTAATTTTGCCCAAAAACACATAAAATAACACTAAATTTCAACAATTTTACTCTAGTCGTCAAGTCCCAAGCAAAGCATGCTGGGAACTACAGTTTCAGCAAAAATCATTTTCGAGTACTTAATTGGTTCACATTCACCCCAAATAATTTAATCTAGTAGATTGCACATTTTAGAGAATTACAATAATCGAAAGCAATGAAATCATGTTTAGAAGAGAAACACAAATTTGTTGCGTAGATCACAAATAATATGATTAAAGCTACACTATGTAACTTTTCCGTCCACTAGAGGTCGCCTGTTCAAAACAAAGGCGTAGTTTGATGACGCCACGTTTGAGCGCAGAATCTCGGGACATGTGGTCTTCACCTCACAGCCGGTGGGAAACAGTCAGGATAGGACTCGGGCAGAA
Organism: Gobio gobio; assembly: GCF_949357685.1. Taxonomy (NCBI): domain Eukaryota; kingdom Metazoa; phylum Chordata; class Actinopteri; order Cypriniformes; family Gobionidae; genus Gobio; species Gobio gobio. The sequence goes on from NC_137119.1 coordinate 25,892,638, forward strand.
ATCATGTTCATGGATGCGATTATTAACATTACTGTAGTGAAGCAGAGCAGGAGCGAGTGTTGTGGAGCTGAGCAAGGCCGCAGGAGCGATTGAAGAGCGGGACTGTTATTATGGCATAGTCGCTGGCGGGACTTTTATTATGACACGGTTGCCGGCGGCACTTCCTCTTCTCCAGTGCTGAGTGTGAGGTAACGCAGCTCTGTTTATCGTATTAGATATATCTGAGTGTGTTGAAAAGGAAGTTATGACGTTCGCTCGGCGGCTGCTATGACACTTGTTCACACTGCAGTGAGAGTAAAGTGTTTCACTGAATAAAACCGGAGACCGAGGGTGACGCAGATATGACGCAATCGACAGGCGACTCCCTCACACGCATAGCCCACACGTCCCGGCTCCTTGGTTAAAATAGCAATTTTCTCACGATTTACAAATAGTTGAAAACATTTGGGATATTCTAAGTACTCAACTGAACAAAATATATAACACTGGCCCAGTGGTTTCTGGATGTTTTACTGCAAAAATCCTACATAGTTCACCTTTAAGTAAATTGGACAACATGTGTTTTCCTGTTTTTTCAGTGTATATATATATATATAAACTTATGTTAGATGCAATTAAAATAAAAAATTAATAGCACAAATTTAGAGATTTATCTTTTAAAATCTCACAGGTAAACATGCAAACAATCACGAGACAAGCTGTCAGAACATTATCAGAACAGACGGGAGAAAAAGGATTACATTTTCTATTGCAAAAGATTGTCTGAGGTGTGAAGAGCTTATCAGATAATCCTGACATAATAATAAAATGTTGAACGATCCCATCTAAAACAATTTGAAAACTGTCACCTGCTTGAAATCCAGTTGACTTGCGACTCCTAGATGATTTATTTTCTGACATGCTGCACGTTATGTATCTTTCCAAATTTGTTAAATGCAAAATCTCATTCCCGTAATCCAACAGCACACCACACACAACATCTGAACATCTGAGACACTTCCATAATTATTCCCCCCACCAATATTTTTGCCTTGATTTACGGTAAATAAATGAATGCATTAATAATGAAAGGTACAACATGCTTAACATGTAGAATTAAGATTCTTTTTAACCTGCTATACATTAATCCGGCTAATACCTGATGCCACTCCCTGGTTTCTGTGATATGCATATTTTGGAGATTATCAGAAAGACATGGATTAAAATCTGCTAATTTTAATACACTCAATTTCTACAAACATGTTACCAGAAACCTGAAAGCTTGTGTAATATTATTGAAGGGGATGTTTACTCTTGGCTTTTATAGTGTAAGCTTTGTTTGTCATGTAAGGTTAACGCCAACCCTCTCATATTTATCAACGTCTGCAAACACCCACACGCAATATATCCATCCTCACACATTATTCCAGTGGACCTCCGGCTTTGTCATAAGCCACAGAGATCTCATGAAGCAAATCCAGAATGTCATATTAATCCTCGGTATTGAACTATGGACAGATTTTTATCATTCTGAAAAGCCTAATCTGTCCTTTCCCATTCAGAGAGAGCATTGTACTGCATATGCTTTAAATGGAAATCCATTAGAAATGTGTGGGACTTAAGTGAAAGATTTTGCTCCTGAATAGTATTTCAGCAGTACATCAGCAACAGTACAGTATGTTCCACGAGCAGGATATTCAAATGTGTTGAGCTTTCAAATCATAAGAACATGTTCAGTTCAAAAGGCAGGAAACAATATATCACTTCACAGGAAGTTAAGGAAATTAGGTCAGCAGTCTCTGCAAACCACCTAGTACACAACATTTGGCTACAATAAATGTGATGAAAAGGTTCAATGTTTTTACCCAAAGTAATTCACTTTAGGTTTGGTTTCCACATAATGTTATATGAAAATTTCAAGCTAACAAGATGCAACATTCATACTGTAAATGAACCAGATCGCATTTATTTTAATGTTAATGATTGCACACATCAAGATATATAACTAAATGTAGAGCCTTTAAGTATGACAAATGATATGAATTAAAATAATTTAAAATTTTTCACAAATGCACATGGATGCAAACACACACAATATATGCACGCTCCCCATGTGCATCAATGAGCCTTGGCCACCCCTGACCCTGTCGCCAGTTCACCATTGTTCCTCCCTTGGACCAGATACTTCCTTTGACTGACCACTGCAGACCGGGAACACCTCACAAGAGCTGCAGTTTTAGAGATGCTCTGACCCAGTCGTCTAGCCATCACAATTTGGCCCTTGTCAAACTCGCTCAAATCCTTACACTTACGCCCATTTTCCCTGCTTCTAACACATCAACTTTTAGGACAAAATGTTCACTTGCTGCCTAATTTATCCCACCCACTAACAGGTCCGTGATGAAGAGATCATGAGTGCCGGGCCATAACCACCATAGGCATTGAGGGGGACAAGTCTCCCCCAATCATTGGAAATGGCCAAATTGTCGCCCCCAATATTTCTTAATGTTGTTCTCCATTACATACCGCTCTGTTTGTTGTTTGACAGACTGTTTAAAAAGTTACATGTTTAGGCTGGTCTGTCTCAGCGGTCTAACAGTGCTCGTCAATGTCAAAATGGCCAATCAGATCAAAGATGGCAGGGCTTAAAGTTCACTAGATGAAGCTTTTAGTTTTTACAGTGAAAGAGAGCGTATAGCAAAACATTTAATATTTGACAACTGTTTTACAATGAATATGTTTAGCGACCCACAGTAACATATATATATATATATATATATATATATTGACAGATTTGTTTTTCTTTGGGAAACATCTGCTGTACCTGATATTTAGACAGAAATGATTCGATATCGAATCAGACTGAATCAAGATTTGAATCGAATTGCAAGCCTGTGAACTATATTATGCCATCATAAGATTGCGACATCCAACTTAATCTGTCTCAGTATCATTCTATAGGAGCCAGTGAGGTGAGAGTTTATGCACTGCTCAGGACATCACAGCTATGTGTCTGCAAACCAGGGCTCAGATGGTAACTCTGTTCTTTTTCATTTAATTGAACTCTGTTGCTAAAAATAAACTCATCCGATGACAAGGAAGCACCAGAAGGGTTTCACTATTTGGCTGTGGGGAGTCATATAAGTTACGGAGTGCATGACTAATCTCTTTTGGAGAAAGATCAATAAATATGATTACATTTATATTCAGCACTCAAACTTCACCTTCACACTCTGCTGCATATGAAACAAGCAGCTCTGTTAGATGATTGAATGAACTAATGATTTGTGATACATACACAGGCACTAAAAACATCTAGGGTACACTATGCCTCATTAATCAAATATTCATTAATTAAGCACTCCTGAGAGGACTAAATGACATAACAAGAGTAAGACTAAAGCCTTGTTTAATTAAATATTGAGGTTGAGCACCTCCAGCAAACTGTCTGTACTTGTTTATTCTTGTGTGAGAAAAAAAGGTGATCAGGTGATAAGAACTATTTGATACATTTATAAACTAAACAGGTGCAGTGAGCGATTTCTGAGAAACACTGTTGATATTTGAAATCGACGCCCAAACAAACACACCCCTCCCCGGAAACAAAGTAACCTCTGTGTCGGTTTTCAGGCCTTTCCTAACGTCTAACCTTTTTCAATATTTGGATCCTTGTTCTTACCTGACCCTTCTTCTTCCAATTATATTCCTCTGACCTTTTCCTCTTTGGTTATATCTCAGCTATCTCTCTTTCTACAGTCTTTCTACAAATCTGATTGGTCCGATCCACTTTGTTTATATATTATATAACTGTAACTATATAACAAATTTAGTTTTATTAATATAACTGTATTAATTATATAACACGCATCTGAATACCTCTTGAGCAAACTAACCCTGGATCAAAAGCAGGTTATGATCAGAGTCGTCACGGTTCACAAATTCACAAATGTGTCTGTGTATGAGTGCAAGTGGGTGTGGCCGCTGATTACAACTGATCTGATCATCAGCGCCAGCTGTGACTGATCAGCCTTGTCTATTTATAGTCTTTGTCATTCATCTTGTGTTTGCCAGATCGTTGTGGATGTCGTGTCTTGTCTCCTGGCAGTCCTGAGTCCTGAGTCCTGAGTCCTGAGTCCTGAGTCCTGAGTCCTGAGTCCTGAGTCCTGAGTCCTGAGTCCTGAGTCCTGAGTCCTGAGTCCTGAGTCCTGAGTCCTGAGTCCTGAGTCCTGAGTCCTGAGTCCTGAGTCCTGAGTCCTGAGTCCTGAGTCCTGAGTCCTGAGTCCTGAGTCCTGAGTCCTGAGTGCCAAATGAAGCGTTTCGAGCATTATTGCTTTCTGATACAATTGTGTCGAAAATGGTTCATTACTCGAAGCTTCATTCAGACAGAAATTGCAGCACCATCTCCTGGTGAAGTAAATGTAATGCAACAAAGCTGACAACCATAAAATGCAAGTAGGCTTATATTTTAACGCCCTGTTTATTACGTGTTTACCGAGGCGATCAAAGCTGAAACGGTGTTAGTGCTGTGAAACTCATTTAGGTGAATTTTACAGATACTGATGAATTTCATGTGTTCACCTTGATAATAAAATATTAAGCATGATGTGTGTGTGTGTGTAATTATTTCTTTAGACTAGGACAGAAGATCAGACCAGCTTAAAAAAAGTTGGAAACCATCGTCAGTGTCAGACGTAACATCACTAGTCCTGAGTCCTACTTTTGGAGTTCCTGATCCTTCTGCATTCTTCCTTGGATTATTCATCTGGAGTCTGAGTTTCGTGCCTAGGTTCGAGAGGATTATCTTTTCGTTTCTTCTTCAACAAAGGATCAGGTTGCCCATTCAATGTCCCAGCGCTATCCAGAGAGACTGTTCTGCACCTGCATCATCTGACCATTTCTGCTCCTTTATCATTGTGTTCAATAAACTCCATTTTTACTTGCAATTGAACCCTCTTCTTCATTTCAGCGTGACAAGAGTGAGTTGCTATGGCTACTTGCATACCCTGAAAGTTACCTCTGTTTTTGGAAACCGAAAGTTGAGGCTATCCACTTACATACCCTTGTTTAGGTGTTGATTTAAATTTTCAACAGCATTTCTCAGAAATCCTTTACTATACCTTTTAAAGAAAATAGTAACACTTTACAATAAGGTTTCATTAGTTAACATTAGTTAACTACTTTAGTTACCATGAACTAAGAAATAACAACACTTCTACAGAATTTATTATTCTTAGTTAATGTTAATTTCAACTTTTACTACATTATTCAAATCAAATTTTGTATTTGTTAACATTACGTAATGCACTGTGAACTAACATGAACAGCTGGATTTTTATTACCTTACATTAACAATGATTAATAAATACTGTAACAAATGTATTGCACATTGTTAGTTAATACAGTAAGTAATGTTAACAAATGAGACCTTATTGTAAAGTATTACCAAGTACTTTTATGGATTTTGAGATTGGATTTGGGAAAATGCTAGCCTGATGTTGTCATACTCAATTCTAGTCAGAATATGAGTCTGATACTGCTCGGTTGGGCTGTGATTATTGGGAGTGTCTCAACCGAACCAGGAAAGACCTCAATTGGATAGACCTACAACCAATCAGAGCAATGGAGCGACGCATAACGTTAGTTGTCAAATGTCAACAGAACTCAACTGCACACAGTGTTGCCAAGTCTGCGGTTTTGCCGCAGGCTATTTTTTCATGTCCGCGGGGTTGAAGCGACCCCGATTATGTGATATTTAGACCCAGGAACCCAGGCAACCTAGACAAAAAAACACATATTTTACTCCTCAAACGCCGGAGAATACCATATTTTTTCCGGAAAACCCCCTCCCCCAGAAAGGTATTGGGCTTGGTTTGGGCTAGTTTTGAGTAAGTTAGCAATTGGGCGGGTTTTGTTGTGAAAACTTGGCAACCCTGTGCACGCGCGCTGGAAGAAGTAAGTGTAAACGATGTTTGCCAGTGTTGTAAAAAAGAATTAAAGGATACACAGAGTACTTACTTACCAACACGACCATCATTTCTGAGAGAAATAGTAAAGGTGAATGCATATACGAACAAGTTCTCCGTTTAGGATTAGAACAAATTCAACCCAAGCGCTCTTTGGTGACGTGGATGCTTACGTTGCTGTTTATCATCTGTCCATCATCGTCTAAAGCCCGCCCTGACAATTTGATTGGTCCGAACAGCTTCTGTTCAGGCCCCAACGGATCGAGTCCAGACCGAATTGCAGACGACAAAATGTTGTGGGCGGGGCTAAGTTCGGCTGGCATCCAGGCTAGGAAAATGCTAAAACAATAATATTTATTAATTAAAGGCATTTGGGAAAAATTTTAAAATATAAAGTGACCTTCATTAAACTGACCATCTTCCGACAAGACAAAAGTCTCTGAAAAGAAAAATCTGTCTCTTTGTTGGTAACAACGATTTATGTTTGAGTCATCAGCATTGGCTCTTCTCAAGACTTTCAATTACTCATTTCTCCAATGTTTCTTTAGCCTAGAAATGTCACTGGCATGAAAACTCTCTCACACAGCAGTGATTTTCAACCTCTCTGCTAAACGAAGGGGTTGCATCTTCTATCCAGACTAAAGCTAGCTTGAAAACACAATGGCTACGTACACACTGTCAGTCCAAATCCAGTTATTTGTGTATCTGATTGGAATCTGATCTAAAATTATTGGCTGTCCATATTGTGTATACACAATGTGGACAGTCAACAATTTTAGATAAACAAATCGTATCTGAACAGTTGTGAATATATTCGCAACTGTTCAGATCGGATTTGTTTATCCATGCCGCTCTTTCGTTTTCCAGGAATATCTGCATTGGTTTCTATGGCAATGGCATTGCGTTGGAAGGTATGCACCAAAAACAACAACAGCAACCGCAACATGAAGGGGTTTGCAATACAGATGTTGTCTTATTTACAACACGACAAACCGCCATGCTGGACTACTGCGTCTTCATATGAATGTAGCTTGAATCCGATTTCATTTCATGTGATTTTTTTGCCAGTCACATCATCTGATCAGATTTCAATCAGATATGCACAAAAATCGGATTTGGACTGACAGTCTGAACGTAGCCTCCTAGCGGTCTGCATGTTTAATTGCACATTGACGCGGACAACAACGCAGAAGTATAAATCAGCCTTTAGACAAAAATCACCTAGAGTTCCATATAACTATATGTAGGGAACAGCACATTCCCGGGTCCAATTTTATGGCAGGGTCCATCTCTCATTGCAACAGTGGAGAAATGTTTGCTACATTTCGATTGGATCGAATCTGGACTAGCACAAACAAATGTCTAACACCATCAGATAAGAATGCTAGGACAACTGACACCTCAGGCGCGAGAAAAACAGGACTTCTCATTGGCCCACAGGCAGTTTCTGCCCTGTACCCATCATGAGACTAATCCCCCAATAACCATAAAAACAGAGCAGTGGCTAAAACAAAGGTAGGCCACAATGATCCATCCAAACCTTTCATATCTATGTTTGGAAACCTTAAAACTGATGTAAACTACACCGATTCATTTCATACTTGTTTAGAGAAATAAGAATTCTCAGTGACAGCTATTTGTAGCATCTTACACAAATTCAGCTGTTAATGTACAAATGAATGCATGATAGTTCAAACTTTTTTTTATCTTGTTTGGACTCTATTTGAGAATGTTGCCAAAGGTATTCTGGTGGTGGTTTAGAAAGTGAAAAATGCATTGGTAAAACTTTAAAGACACTTTATTAACTGTGTGCTTTAGATTATGCAAATGAGTTCCACAGGACAAGGAAGGGTGGGCCACATTGTGTGTGCCCCCTCGGATGTCAGCAGCCAAACTGCAATCTCCTCCTCATCGGAAAGGGCTAAATGTACTCTTTCAACAGAAAGGTTCTGAGCCTCCGGCTTGAAACAGAGAAGGCAGCAAGAGATACACAGTCAGCAGCGAACATTTTCCAGGACATTTTCAATTTTACTACAGCTTTTAGTATGAGCTCTTAATCACACATTATGACTATGGAAGTTTGTTTCCACCACAGAATAAAAAATCAAAGTAATTGTGACTTATTAATAATTAAACAATAATAAATTGCTTATTAATAAATGTACACCTTTTGATTATTGTTGCCTCTAGTAATTAAGTGTCTGATTTTTAATTTCCAACCTACTCTGGGCTCATTTTAAGCCAGCCATATAGTAATTTTTAAACAATAGTTGGTTTAAATAAAACAGCTCAGCACGTTGGGCAAACATCTAACCCAACTGCTGGGCTAAAACAACCTATTCACTAGGTTGTTTTTAACCCAGCATTTTTTTTATTACTTAATTTAATTGGATTTAACTTTAATTTGAGCTCCTATCATACATTATGACAAATATTATCTGTAAAATAATAGTAAAATACTGGCAGCAGAGATCTACTGTAATTCTACAACCCCAAATCAGAAAAAGTTGGGACAGTATGGAAAACGCAAAAAAAAAAAAGAAGTGATTTCTAAATTTACTTTGACTTGTATTTCATTGCAGACAATATGAACACAAAATATTTCATGTTTTGTCTGGTCAACTTCATGTCATTTGTAAATATGCATCCTTTCCTGTCATTCAGACCTGCAACACATTTCATAAAAAAGTTGGTACTTGTTTGGTATTGTGGTACTTGACAAAGGTTTGCCAAAGTAGTCCTGAGCCCATGTGGTGATATCGCTTATAGATGAATGACGATTCTTGAAGCAGTGCCGCCTGAGGGATCGGAGATCACGGTTGTTCAGCTTAGGCTTGCGCCCTTGTCCTTTACGCACTGAAATTCCTCCAGATTCCTTGAATCTTTTAATTATGTTATGCACTGTTGAATGTGAAATATCCAAATCTCTTCCTATCTTTCTTTGAGGAACATTGTTTTTAAACATTTCAATAATTTTCTCACGTATTTGTTGGCAAACTGGCGATCCTCGGCCCATCTTTGCTCCTAAAGGATTAGACCTTTCCTGGATGCTGCTTTTGTACCAAATCATAATTACAATCACCTGTTGACATCACCTGTTTCAAATCACATCATTATTTAACCATTTTACCTCATTACTAGCCCTAAATTGCTCCTGTCCCAACTTTTTTTTTTAAATGTGTTGCAGATCTGAATGACAGGAAAGGATGCATATTTACAAATGACATGAAGTTGACCAGACAAAACATGAAATATTTTGTGTTCATATTGTCTGCAATGAAATACAAGTCAAAGTAAATTTTTCTAATTTGGGGTTGTAATTCTATGGTATTAATACTATGAAATGACTTCACAGCCATTTACTGTAAAAAAAAAAATTCTGTTATTATTTTAATTTACAATACACAAAAAAATGGTGAAGTAAAAACAACCCAATTTGGGTCATTTTGGCAACAAAGCTCTAGGTCAAAAAGGTAACTCCAAAATAGGTTGGAAATTAAAATCACACAGGACATTACTACAATAAAAACACAGGCAACAGTAATATGCTAATAAAAAGGTGAACATTTATTTATAAGCAAAACACCCAAAATTTTTATAGCAACATGAAAATTTGTAAGAAAAAGTGCAGAAAAGATTACAAACCCAAACTCTGTTGTATAGCGTATACAGTTAAAATAAATTCTGTTTTAAAAGTTTAATAATCAGTGCAAAATGTTTAAGAACAAATTTGACCAGCTATTTATCTTTTTTTTTTTTCGCCAGCGAGCACTACAGCCAAAACCATTAGGCTAAACGCCACCAAGAAATACACAGAAAAGCCTTAAAGACTTACACTGAAATTTAGAATAAATTATGAACTCTGAAATTTTAGGAATAAATGATGTATTAAAGTGAATCGACAGGATTTTACCCTCTCTGTTTAATGCATTTATAATCGCTCACATATAAGCACTCTTAAGTGCTATTCAGTTCCAGTTTGTGAGAAAACCCTCTAGTTTTAAAAGAACAAAGATTCAAAGTTCGATTAGTTTTCTTCTATTTTCCACATATATTCCTGTCATGAGCGCCACGAACACGGATAGGAATCTCGTACTCAAACTCCTGTGAAACACCCGTTCAGTGCCATTATGCTATTGCTTCAAAAATGCACCAACCCACAATGCATTGGGTGCTACAGTACAAAACCGTAATACATAAATACAGTAGATTAGTGTTGAAAATGGGAGGTAAATAAACAACAGTTGCTTACCATGAAAAGTGTTATTGGATACTGTTAATGGATATTTTTGGAATAATTTGGCCGTTTTTTATAGCAATTTTTTACAGTGTACATTCAGGTTCTGAGTCTCCCATCTATAGAGAGAGACTGATACCCTCCTGAGTCACCAGCCTGCAAATGTGAGACAGAAACGGATAACATGCTCGGATTCATCAGCTTGTGAGACAGCAACAGATACGACCATGTTCTGAGCCTCCAATCTGTGAGGAAAAGACATTAACAAACATACGTTCAGAGTCTTCGTCCAGCGAGACGGTAACGATTGCAACACGTCCTGAGTCTCCATGCCAGAAAGACAAAAGCAGATTGCCCAAGTCTCTGGCCCAGAGAGGCAAAAGACACACAGATACAACAAGGTTAAGCTCAGGAGAGCAAACCTTCACTTCAAGGTACCTTCACCTGCGTGTTCCAGATTGTAAAGGACCTTCTGTACCTACTTAAGGGCCTCATCTGTGTGTTCCAGATTTTTGGACCCCTTTTAGTGCTTCAGGAGATCAACATCCCACAGAGATTTGTGTTCAGGCTGTTGAAACAGATTCTGGCTTCTTTCCCCACTGCATTGTTACCCAGCACAACCAGTGGAAGACGTCACCGCCATCGGATTGCTCACCTGTCCATTTGGAACGTAAATAACTCTTAACCAAACCTCTTTCCAGAGACCTCGGCATTGTTGTATTATCAGTATATGATTTTATAATTTACGTTAGAAGTAATATAACTGATGCTAGTTAATAACATAAAATGGTAACTCTTTATAGCAAGTATACAGTAATGTACTTTATAATAAGGTACATTGTTAATATATTAAGGCTATATACAAATTGTGGATTTTCACTGTAATTAATGGCACAATATGTACGTTTCACAAGAGGTCGCTTATTCAAAACAAAGGCGTAGCTTGATGATGTCTAGATTTCGCGGCTGGAGGAAAATAATCAGATGGGGCTCGGGCAGAAATCATATTCATGGATGAGCTAATGCATTAAATATTTATTAAGACACTTGCACACTGCAAGCTAGATCAATATTAGGCATGGTAAAACATGGTACTCGCGGTAAATCAAGAAAATGAGATTTAAACAATAAGACTTGAGGAATATGACAATCAATGATTGGTTTTCTATCGATGAATGTATCCAAACAGTTGCTCACCTGTCTAATAAAACACACAATATATTAAAGCATCTTTGGTGTTTCCATGGTTTCTACAAAATAAAACGGAAATCGAGGGTAACGGGCCTATCAAATGATGTCATTGATAGGCGATGCATAGACACGGTCCGCGTCCTGGTTAAATTTGCTTATTAGTTTAAACATTCTTGGAAACATTTGGGATAATGTAAGTACAAAAGTCAACAAAATATATAACATTGTTCTACTATTTTTTTCTTGTGGATATTTTAATCCAAATATCTTACATATTGTGCCTTTAACACAATTATTATTGTTTAATTAGCACATGTGCTTAACAAGGACTCGCCAAATACTAATGCAGTTAATATCCAATAAAGGTTGGTTTAATGCACTTAATTAATTACATTTCCCATTTTCCGTGACCTGATGAGCTAATTTAACAATAATAATTTGTTAATAACAGTAATAATAAATGAAAAACTCACCATTTGTATATAGCCATATTTATATATTAACAATGTAGAGACTACAATATATTAATTAACTATGCATTAACTTTAAATCCATATTTTGTAAATGATTTGTAAGTACTTTATTACTGTGTTACCCAAATTATTTCGTTTATTTGTTTGAGGCATAATAAGGTCCTTATTAGTCTCAGAGAAACAACAATTTATAATACAATGTTACTGCCATAGCCACACACCACTTAATCACTTGTATTTTACTTTATATCACTTTATTCATGGCATTAATTTACTGTAGTAGTCTTTTTGATAATAAAATAAATGTTTTACTTATTTTCAAACTTCTTGACCTCAGACAAGTGTAAAACAAATTACATGGTATAAAAATAAATAAGTATACATTTATAGAACTTTGCACCAAGACATCCTTTGTATAACATGTATGATAAAATACCCAAAATGCAGTGTACAAAAGGGTGTTGTGTGAGACTGTTGAACTTGGTATTTGGCCAGACTTTTAATTAGTTTAATTAATAGTTTCTGGTGAGATGTGGCTGAGACAGAATTGTCAGATTAGTGACCTAATGGCAGTACATAATCAATGGGTCTGATTTGCTTCCTGATGAATTACCTATTCTAACCACTCAAAGCAGTGGTTCTGCATGTAAAATGTAACCTTCAGTTTTAATATATGCATTTATATACTAAATGCAGATATTAGATTCCATTGTCTATAAATAGTTCATCATTCTATACATTCTGCAAACATGCTAATAATTATGTTAGCCACTTGTACATTCATGACAACATACCACTAAAATCCTATTTGCTCTGACAATTAAGTGCTCAGAGTTACCATTTTCCCAAGCTCACAAGTTTGCCTTGAAAAGTATGATATCAAAGAAACTAGTTTCAGATTAGATCCTGAACAACTTCAGACACTGAAGTGCCTCTAAACTTTTAGTTTTACAGCAATGTGACAGCCCATGACAGTGACTGACAAGATAACAAAAGACACTTTACACTTTTCTTCAGGAGTTACAATGCCTTGAGGTTCATCAAAGGTTTTTGATGGTGATTTCCACTTACCCTCATGATGATCAGAGAAGTGTCTGAAGTAATTTGGACACGGAATAACCACATGTTCCCCAACTTTGGCTGATGGCCAGCAAGCAATAATATCCCACATTCCTTTGCAGCCTGGCAAAAGAATAAAGTACAATACTTAGAGTTAACTCAATATAACCCTGTTATACAAAAGCAAAAAACACAATTAGGTTTTAAGTGTATGTCTTATATACATAAGTTAGTTCTGGTCCAAGTAAGCGGCAATGGCGGACAACAAAAATCCCCTATACTTTTCTAAATACTACTAAAGTTGTGTCACAGAATGTAGTTTTAAGAGTTTTGTCAAGCAAAAGTTGCAAGAATGTAGTTGTTTAAAACTCAAATCCGAAGTTTACTTAAAAAGATAGCGCCTTTGAAAATTTGCTTCAATGTTTTCTGGGATGTGAGGTCTGAGCGATCACCGGGCCCTCAGCGCTCATGTGCCCCGCCAAGAACAGCCTTATCTTGGCTAGTCCTTTTGTCATTTGACACTGTCTCTGATGTCTCTGTAGTGGTTAAACATGAGATATAATTTGTTTGGGGAATTCGCTTTATGCCCAACAATGCCTTTCAGCCGTTATTGTATTCACTATATTTATATGAGTCGAAATCTGCAATGGGGTTATGATAAAAAATTATTTTTCACTATTATTTACAACAGGATCTGCATTTTCATGGGTTTAAATAAAAGATTTGTTGTTATAAGAGACTATAAAACAACTTTGTGCATAAAAAAAACATTCCTTTCCTGGTAAAAATAAACTTGACTTTCAAAAGTCAACGAATTTGCAACAGCTGAATGTAACATTTTTGACAGGCCAAACATGTCAGTCTCTAAATATTTATTTAAAGGATTAGTTCACTTTCAAATAAACTTTTGCTTATAATTTACTCACCCCCTTGTCATCCAAGATATCCATGTCTTTCTGTCATCAGTCAAAAAGAAATGAAGATTTTTGATGAAAAGATTTCAGGATATTTCTCCATATAATGGAAGTCAATAGACCCCAAACGGTTCAAGGTCCAAATGAGAGGTTCAGTACAGCTTCAAAAGGGCTTTAAACCACATCAAACGGTACCAGACGATCAATAAGGGTCTTATCTAGCGAAACGATCGGCCATTTTTTTGCGCGCTCGTGACGTCACATAAAACGTAATTGCGTTGAAAAGGTCACGCTAGACGCAGGCGCAAAGACGTCTGAATATGTGGATACGGTCTTCCTTCCGCCCATTTGTAAACACTGACTCGGTACTTCCGCCTGCGTCTAGCGTGACCTTTTCAACGTAATTGCGTTTTACCTGACGTCACGAGCGCGCATCACTGAACAGAGCAAGGCTAACATTTGTGCTTATAAAACTTAAACTTTATTTATTTAAAAAAAAAAAAAGACTGATCATTTCGCTAGATAAGACCCTTATTGATCGTCTGGTACCGTTTGATGTGGTTTAAAGCCCTTTTGAAGCTGTACTGAACCTCTCATTTGGACCTTGAACCGTTTGGGGTCTATTGACTTCCATTATATGGAGAAATATCCAGAAATCTTTTCATAAAAAATCTTCATTTCTTTTTGACTGATGACAGAAAGACATGGATATCTTGGATGACAAGGGGGTGAGTAAATTATAAGCAAAAGTTTATTTGAAAGTGAACTAATCCTTTAAGCCACAAAATAAACGTCATTCCGTAAAATAAGTATAACAATCTATGCAAAAAAAAAAAAACATTTTGAACGTCTTCAGCACGTTACCTAAAAATGTACCCAAATTTCCCAGAAAAATCAAACATAGTTCACCCCTTATGCACGTTATCATCTCCATCAAAAACCTAGACTGGCTGTCAATTGGAAACATCAACATAACACACTTATAGGCATCAGTCACCTCACTGAATACTTGCCAGCTAAAAAAATAAATAATTATTACCGGTATCTTATGATCCAAATGTTTTCAAATCCACATTATTTGAATATCCTGACATCAATGTCTGTCAAAAAATAACAAAACACTCGGTAGTATTTACGAGAAGCAGAGGTCCAGCGAGTGCACGCATTTCCTAGAAAACCCATGCTACTGGATGTTTTGACTAAGTCATAGCTTTCCGAGAAGAGGGAGAAAATGGCAGCCTGAGCAGCTTTAATATGCTGCCTGAGACGATAACGTGCATAATACATAATGTGAGTATAAATTTGTACTTCACTTGCTTATATTGAATTGGAATGATCAGGGAACTGAGTAAAATACTGCATGCTAAAGAGAACAAACGCCAATCCAACAGAAAAACTTTGCTGGGTTAGTGAACATCGTTCAACATGTCTTGGTTCCTGAACGGAAACAGGAAGTTGTATGTTATATTTTGACAGACATTTTTTTTTCTTCCTGATATGAATATTTTACATTTTCTATGCTTGACTGACTTTTTTTTCATAATTTTGGCAATAGGTGAACTGTTAAATCAGTGATCTTGCTAACTGAGTGACTCATATGCTGATTTAATATTTGTTTATTTGTGCGTGTGCGTGTGAGCCATACAATTTTACCAGTGGTTTCATTAATTAGATCATGTGTGTACTCACTGCCTAAATTTAACCATGGGATTTATTTAAAAATATCATGAGGACTCTAAAACTCACACTTCCCTCATCCCTCAGTTGGACACCTGTAAGCACAATAAACTGAGATATGGTATCAGCTTATTGCTTTACCCGTAATATTTTGAATATTTACGATGCTTCTCATGCCTCCAGAATGCATCCGTCTGATTCATGAGGCGAGGTGAGTTGGCTTGTGACTATGAATGTGGAAAACTGACAGCTAGTTTATCTTATTCGTCCTATCCAAGCTACAGCGGAATGTTCCAGAGCCAAGTGGCCTGTTTAAAAATCCACCTCATTCAGACAAATTCAGTAAATTCAGTCCTCGCAGTATTTCAGTTTAAATTGAAATCTGATAAATGTGTGAATCTATCAAAAGCAATATGGTTAAACACACTGACTACTGAACTCTGAAAGGAAAAGAGAGATGCCTTGACTACTAATACAATACAAAAAAAACAACAAAAAAACCAATACAAGTTAGCTCTACAGGTTTAGTTTAATTTCAAATAATGTTGTTGAATAGACTCTTGTAAAAAATTAATTGAGGGATCATCTAAACTCAATCAAACTCATTGTTTAGATCAAGTAATTGGGAAAGCTCATGGGAGGCATGTGATTGCATCCTGATGTTCATGAAACCAATCTTGGATGTGTTCAGCAGTATGTATGAAGGCATTTTCACCTAAAATATGAGGGAAGGAATGGGAACAGTTTTTGCACTATGGCAGTGGTTTCCGAGGGGTGGTTTCTGAGGTGACCAAGAAAGTACGCAAACAAAATCTACCCCATCTACATTCTACCCCATTCTACCCCACCAAAATTACATTAAAACCGAGCTTGTATTTCTAACAGGCAAAATGCCGTAAAAGGTCAAATACATGACATCCAATCAAATTACCTCATCTTTTCATCAAAACTGACTGCATCCACACTAGCAGTTTGCATATGATACACTATATTGCCAAAAGTTTTGGGACGCCTGCCTTTACATGCACATGAACTCAAATGACATCCCATTCTTAATCCGTAGGGTTTAATATGGAGTTGGCCCACCTTTTGCAGCTATAACATCTTCAACTCTTTTAGGAAGGCTTTCCACAAGGTGTGTTTATGGAAATTTTTGACCATTCTTCTAGAAGCGCATTTGTGAGGTCAGGCACTGATGTTGGACGAGAAGGCCTGGCTCGCAGTCTCCTCTCTAATTCATCCCAAAGGTGTTCTATTGGGTTGAGGTCAGGACTCTGTGCAGGCCAGTCAAGTTCCTCCACACCAAACTCACTCATCCATGTTTTTATGGACCTTGCTTTTTGAACTGTTGCGCAGTCATGTTGGAACAGGAAGGGGCCATCCCTAAACTGTTCCCACAAAGTTGGGAGCATGAAATTGTTCAAAATGGCTTGGTATGCTAAAGCATTAAGAGTTCCTTTCACTGGAACTAAGAGGCCAAGCCCAACCCCTGAAAAACAACCCCACACACCCTAATCCCTCCTCCACCAAACTTTACACTTGGCACAATGCAGTCAGGCAAGTACCGTTCTCCTGGCAACCGCCAAACCCAGACTCGTCCATCGGATTGCCAGACAGAGAAGCGTGATTCGTCACTCCAGAGAACATGTCTCCGCTGCTCTAGAATCCAGTGGTGGCATGCTTTACACCACTGTATCCAACGCTTTGCATTGCACTTGGTGATGTACCATGAAGCTCTCTATGCACTGTTCTTGAGTTAATCTGAAGGCCACACGAAGATTGCAGGTCTGTAGCTATTGACTCTGCAGAAAGTTGGCGACTTCTGTGAACTGTGATTTTACGTGGCCTACCACTTCATGGCTGAGTTGTTGTTGTTTCCAATTGCTTCCACTTTGTTATAATACCACTAACAGTTGACCGCGGAATATTTAGTAGTGAGAACATTTTGCGAATGGACTTATTGCACAGGTACACCAATCACAGTACCACGCTTGAATGCACTGAGCTCCTAAGAGTGATATATTTTTTCACAATTGTTTATAGAAGCAGTCTGCATGCCTAGGTGCTTGATTTTATACACCTTTGGTCATTGAAGTGACTGGAACACCTGAATTCAATTATTTGGAGGGGTGTCCCAGTACTTTTGGAAATATGGTATCGGTTGCATGTAAGTTTGCTACCTTTGCAAATCATGCTACATTACTGCTATTCTCGACTTTTCGAAAAGTAGAGATTTTGTACTTACTAGCATGAAGAACAAATAGCTTACGTAGACACAGACTATTCATAGAGATTAATTTACGGCTCAAAATCTCTTCAGTACAAAAACACACCATCTTGAATTTATTGTTGATAATATATTATACGAGCAAGAATGCCATTTTCCCCACATATCCACACAATTGTAAATGTGACATTGATTTCATGAATGAATCTGTGAATTTGAATGAATTGTGAGAGTCAGTGATTCATTGAGCCATTCATAAATATAGCGACTTGCTTTGTTGATGAACGAATGAATGAATGAATGAATGAATGAATGAATGAATGAATTAATTAATTAATTAATTAATGAATTAATGAATTAATTAATTAATCAAATCAATCAATCAAAAAAATGCACTGGAAAATCAATTTAACGGAGTAAACAGTGTAAGTGGAAAAAATGGCATCATCGCACTTAATGTCTCTTAAAAGACAACTGCCAATACCACTACAGCTCATCTACCAGTGAGTAACAGGTACCAACAGATGGGCTGTGTTTAAGACATCTTCTTTCCCCAAACATAAACTTAATTCAGTTGTACATCTTGTACCAGTTTACAGTATGTCTCTTTGCTTTGCAAATAAGTGGTTACTCAATGGCTCCTATATAAGTTTCCCAGAGATCACAATGTGCAAATGATGAGACTTCTGATGCAAATCAATGTTTTTTTTTTTTGCCATGTCCTGAATGACACCAAAAAAATTCATGTTATTTTTACTTTCAAGTTATTCAAAACTAGCCTGACAAGCTAGCCTGGGAAAACCCAGACAACTTCCGGCAAATTTAGATTTGCTCTGCAAGTAGTCTGGCAAAGACCCCATTCAAACACATTTCTAAACCCTAGAAATCGCGGCACCAATTAGAAACGTTGGGGCGGGCTTTAGACGATGACGACAGCGCAGCGACATTGAAGCAGATTTGCCGCTACTGTGGAGCATCACTCGTTCGAATCAGCTATCGCGTCTGTTTTAAGCGATTTAAACTTTTCCTTTTCGTTAAAACCTGAGCAAAGAACAACACTCGAAGCCTTCATATCTAAAAAAGATGTTATCGCTGTCTTACCGACTGGATTCGGCAAAAGTCTGATACCAGCTTGGCCCTTTGGTGGCTAAACGAATGGGTCTTAGCGAGAGCCCTCTGGTAGTGTTAATGTTTTACAAAATATAGTTTTAAGTCCTTTTCAGGCGTGAATGTAGTTGTTTAAAGCTCAAATATGTGGTTTATTTATAAAGAGAGCGCCTTTTTTTAAATTTAATCTGCCGTTTTCGAGTTGTGAGCGCCAGTGGTTCAGCGGCGCTCAATCGATCATTGAGCCCGCTGAGAGGCGCCTTTCCTCGGCCAGTCCTTCTGCCGTCTGCCGCTGGCTCTGATGTCTCTGTAGTGGTTAAACCGTCTCGTCTTGTGTAGATCTAACGGCTGATCTTTGCTCTCATTAATCTATAATTTGTTCCTAGACAGATCGTTTTGTCTGTGGGCAAAGTGAAGTTTCATAACTTTATATTTTTAAGATATTAAACTTTACCGTTGTAGTCTCCTAGCGCTGACTTTGACTGAATTGCTTTATTTATTGTATAGCTTCTTATACCTTTTACTTATACTTTTATGATTGCTATGGATGATCACACATAAACTGACATTTAACAAAAAGAGACTGGGTTGTGTTTTGTGTCATATTTAATTTATTACAGTGATAATCATAGCCTATATTATGTGTGTGTGTGTGTGTGTGTGTGTGTGTGTGTGTGTGTGTGTGTGTGTGTGTGTGTGTGTGTGTGTGTGTGTGTGTGTGTGTGTGTGTGTGTGTGTGTGTGTGTGTGTGTGTGTGTGTGTGTGTGTGTGTGTGTGTGTGTGTGTGTGTGTGTGTGTGTGTGTGTGTGTGTGTGTGTGTGTGTGTGTGTGTGTGTGTTTTTAAATGTAAACGAAAAGAGGCTGGGTTTTTTATATTTCGTTTTGTTATAAACATGCATTGAAGATAATATGCATTGCCTGCACTACATATACAAATATATACTGAGTGATACTGTCAAGAACGCTGCTTGTCCATTAGCAGACTAGGCGGACTAGTTTCCTCCCGTCCTCGGGAGTTCATTCTCCGGAGTCAAACTTGGTAAGTCACGGAAGCAAGTCAGAAGTTCGCGTACGAAATATGTCATAAAAAACACCACTGCCTCATTTCATAAATTTTTTTTTTAATAATTAAACATAATAATAGCCACATGAATGTGGTTCAGGCAACGCATAGCTAGGCCTACATTGATTATCTTATATATTTATAATAAAACGAAGTATAAAACACCATGCCTCTTTTCATTTACATTTTAAAAATAATATATTAAACATTAATATGTGGTTTAGGTAAAGTGACCAGATTTCTGAAATGGAAACCGGGGACATTTCCTATTTGAGAACACAAGTACAGACAAGAACGCATATTGAGAAACGGCCAGAGTCTCAGATGTTTCTCCGTCGCTCTGCATACGTCATCTCCCTCATCGCTCTGATTGGTTTTAGGTCTATCCAATTGCGCCGAGAGGCATTTGAGCGACGCCCGTTGGTGACGCCCCTTTGGAAATGATTTGTCTATGAAGCTTTGCCAGACCATAACTCAGTTACTACTGAGAATGGTCTGGTTTTAACCAGGCAACTGACAAGCCAGACCCACATCAAGATATTGGGTCTGGAAACTCATCATTGACAGGGCTCAATCCGAGGGGCGGGATAAACGGTTGTTTTTCAAATTCCTTCTGCACGCAATTGGATAGCGCCATGAGCACCACAACCAACCAGAGCAAAGAAGAAGGTGAAGCCGAGCTAACGTTACTTGATAGACTTTCGCCGTATCCTGTAGGCAAAACTTCGAACATATCTTCTTTTCTTAAGAATGACTTCAGTGCCGTTCTTTGTTCTTTTCTCAAAGAAAAGCTTAACTCCAAGTCTTCCAGAGTCGTGGCCAAAGCCGATTCTGAAGACCGCTGTTCGTCAGCTTCTTTGTTTACGAGTAGCACGCAGAACCTCCGCAACTCTGCCGTGACGTGCCGTCATTATGTTAAGCCCGCCCACCGACTCTACACACACTGTGATTGGCCTGACCAGAGTTTGGTTTTTCCAGCTCTCAGGTCTACCGAGAGTTGCTAGACTACACCCACGGCAAAATTAATTTTCTGCCGCTAGGGTGCGTCTAGATTTCTAGGCTAATTCAAAACTGCACATGAGACAGAATCCATATCTAACCACAATAACTAGCAAAAAGCCACAGTAGAGCTTTAAAGATGTTCATGGATTGTTTTAAAAATACCTCTAGATTCATTAGCTACCTAGCTGCTCATCCTTAAACCTTAAGAACCCAACCTATCAATTAGCTGGTAATGCTGAAATGCTCCTCATCTAGGAAAAAAAATCAACAGAATTATCCTTTTTTTCTGTCGCTCAACTAATGCTAGCAACGCCAAGGTGCTAGCAACGTCAACTCTTAAGTCTATCTTAGAACAATGCACAATACACACAACAGGGCTTTCACTTCAAACGGTTACATGAAATGCTTGTGGGCACAGCAGATCCTTTCATTCATTCCACTTTCTATCCATGATGGGGGTCTGACTTTTCTTCCACTTCAAAAAAAAATGTCTTTCATGCCTGATTGCCAGTTCATCTCGTCAACCTGAACAATGAGTCAGCGGAGGATAACCCACTTCATACCTCAAAGGAGCTTCCATATAATTGTGATATCTATGTGAGAAGCACTGGTCCTTGGACCCTTTGTGGAAAATCCAAAATTATCAGCTAGGCTGTTTTTTTTTTTTGTTCGTACGCTGGAGGTCTCATCAACATGAGCATGATGCATCTCATTGATGAGGATGTTGCTAATCAGCCTTTGACAACAGTTAATTCTTTGACTTTTCAAATTGTACTTCTACTTGATGCATTTTGAACCTCCAAACTTCATGTGGCCTTCAGATTAGCTCAAGAACAGTGCGTAGAGAGCTTCATGGAATGCGTTTCTATGGCTGAGCAGTTGCATCCAACATTACCATCACCAAGTACAATGCAAAGCGTCGGATGTGGTGGTGTAAAGCACGCCACCACTGGACTGTAGAGCAGTGGAGACGTGTTCTCAGGAGTGACAAATCACGCTTCTCTGTCTGGCAATCCGATGGAC
Source organism: Gobio gobio (assembly GCF_949357685.1). Classification (NCBI taxonomy): domain Eukaryota; kingdom Metazoa; phylum Chordata; class Actinopteri; order Cypriniformes; family Gobionidae; genus Gobio; species Gobio gobio. The sequence goes on from NC_137119.1 coordinate 25,914,553, forward strand.
GAGTCTGGGTTTGGGGATTGCCAGGAGAACGGTACTTGCGTGACTGCATTATGGGAAAAGTGTAAAGTTTGGTGGAGGAGGGATTATGTTGTGCGGTTGTTTTTCAGGGGTTGGGTTTAGCCCCTTAGTTCCAGTGAAAGGAACTCTTAATGTTTCAGCATACCAAGACATTTTGGACAATTTCATCAGTTTGGGGACGGCCCCTTCCTGTTCCAACATGACACCAGTGCTCAAAGACATGGATGAGCGAGTTTTGTGTGGAGGAACTTGACTGGCCTGCACAGAGTCCCGAACTCAACCTGATAGAACACCTTTGGGATGAATTAGAGCGGAGACTGAGAGCCAGGCCTTCTCGTCCAACATCGCCTGACCTCACAAATGCGTTTATAGAAGAATGGTCAAAAATTCCCATAAACACAAAAGCCTCCTAAAAAGACTTCCCAGAAAAGTTTACGCTGTTATAGCTGCAAAGGGTTGGCCAACTCCATATTAAACCCTACGGATTAAGAATGGGTTGACATTAAAAATTCATGTGCATGTAAAGGCATCCCAAAACTTTTGTGCATATGTGTATATATCTGTTTATATATACATATATATATATATATATATATATATATATATATATATATATATATATATATATATATATATATATATATATATATATATATATATATATATATATATATAAAATTTGTTATTTACTTTTTTGTTTTATTTTTTATTACTACCAAAATAATTTTTTGTTTCAATTTTTTGTTCTGTTTAAGCACCAAACATTATATCTCTGTGATCTACAGTTACGTGGATTTTTCCCTATCAATGCAAAATTGTTTATTGACTGTGAAAATGGCACAGAGCAATGTTATTTTGTAAATATCACCTGATGTGACGTTTCCTGCTGTTTTATTCTCGCACCTCGCTCTTGCCAGCTCAATCTCATTTACCACGTCACACATCTGAACAGCACCAACCTGCAAAAAAGACAGCGAGAGAGAGAGAGAGTTCAGTTCAGTTCAGTTGTTCAACCACATCACAGCCTTCAAAGCTTCAATCTCTTTCGTCTCAGTGATTCACCACAATATTCTTCATAGGACAGTCTATTACTTTAAGGTCTTTAAGGCTTTCATCTTGTAAGACTTTCATTTCAAATGCATATTTATGGATTGTCGTGAAGCTCATGGGGGCTTATTGTGGCTAAATATTTACAGCAAAGGCCTACTGGGAATTAGATCAACCACTGCCTGAATATCAAGAAACTTAAGAACTACTTATCTGACTTTTAGTTTGCAATACACCATTCTTATTGACAAATGACAGCCCGTTGCTCGCCTGTACGCTCGCGGCACACAGACAAAAGAGCGTCGCTGTACTGTGGAGATGATATCATGCCTGTTAGGCAGAAAAGGCGTGTGGGGCCAGTGAGTAATCGTCAGATTGCTCACTGATGTCCACTGCTGATGACAAATTCATGCTGACAGTCAGTGGCAGACAGCCTGCGGTCAATAAGAGAACGTGAAAGTCCAACGAACAGCTTGAGAAGGTCAATGAAGACATGGTGCCGGGAAAGAGGGGTGTAATGGACAGGGAGGACTGAATCCCTATAGTGTTAATAATGCTGTATGTGTGTGGGTGTTTGTGGTGCCCAGCTTCTTGTCTTGAGTTAGAATCTGGACGTGCTTCTGTTTTGGTATATGTGTGCGTGGGCCTGCATTTGTGTGTGTATGGTGGGTACAGGTGTGTCTGTGCATTTCAATGTGAGAGACAGTGGGCATAGACCAAAGATCCGTGATCTAGAACAAGATATGGTTACTGGGAAATTAAGAAAGTGAGGCTAATTTGCACATTCATGGTCCTGAGTATACTAAATAAACCAAGGGTGCTATTTTAAGGCATAAAGACATTTTTTCGCAGGATTTTTTTTTTTTGCAATGTAATTTTGGTTATCAAAGATGAGTTTTAAGGGATAAAAGTATTGACTACAGGGGGACTTTAAGAAAGGGGAAAAAGCAAAAGAGTCGAACATGATTTGGAGATCAAATCTACAGGAAAGTGGACCTTGAGGTCCAGAGTTGAGAACTCAGCTGAACATACCACAAACAGAGAAAGTGAAAATCAACGAGAAGCACACAGCTGTTTCAAAATATCTTAAAGAGAAGCCCTGTAATGAAGTCTACCTGCTCCGTGACACTGTCAATAACATCTAAATGATGGAGTTGCATTTCATGATAAATGTTTAGAAGGAGAGCAGCAGAAATGATGCTGAAAATATAGGCGCTATTTTTGCTCCGTTTCAGCTGTCACTCTCCGGGACTTTGGTGCATGGATAATAGGGTCAGCTCAGTGAGAGGCTGCTTCACTGCCATCATCAGCCATGCGTGCACCTATAATCCCCACCAGCAAAAGATTCCATCATACTTTTTATTGCATATTCTGACCTTGTGTAGCTCTTAAGACACTGTAAAAGTAGGAGTGTATAGGAAGAGTACACAAAAAAAAACATTTGAAACAACACTGAAAATGTTATCTTTGTTAATAATTGCCCTCTCAGTCTAAAGTATAAAATGTTGTATCCTGTGTGTGCTAGTCAAGGTTGGTAACATAATTTGGTTACTAACATCATTTGGTTAGTTTCTGTGGAGCATATTATTTGCTTCTCCATAAAACTGAGGACAAAGGAGCCATTTAGAGGTTGTTTATAGTGATTTGCCTAAATTACAATAACTGTGCTATTCATCTGATAATAAATCAGCCATATTGCCTCAAATATTTCCCCTCAAGAGTTACATCAGATAACGGATCCGCATTCTTCCTTATGCGCTGGCGCATTTATCAGGTGCAGGGTCCATTGCGTGTGAAAGTGACCCAATAAAGTGGCTGGTCAGGCATTGGGCTGATCTCTGATGCATTCCTGGCGAACCGCACACACTCTGCTCACATATTTGTGTTTATGCTCAAATTATTTGTGAGAGTTGAACTATGTAAGTGGATTCTCTGATGGAAAATCCAGCTTAGGCTGGATTGCTATGTTTTGGAACATGATAGCGGGTCTAAGCTGGTCATTAGCTGGTCCAAGCCTTGTGTTTTTACACATCTTTTTTTTTCCTCAAACAGCTCATTTACAAAAATATCAGCACATAATCCACCTCTCACTGGATAAGTCTAGGATCCTGCTAAAAAAAAAAACACTTTCAACCATGCTGGTTTAAAAATGATCTAGCTGGTCTCCCAGCCTGGCCAAACAAGTGTTCAGATATCATTTCTTGGCCAGAGTAGATAAGTTCCCTAAACCCCTCTAAAACCAGCAAACAAGACCATCTTTGGAGACCAGAAAACCATGAGTTGTTTAAGATGTTTTATTTGCAAGCAGGAGAGATAGACCTCCAGTAACACCTTCACTTTCAGCTTTGATAAAAGAGTATATTCTTCCTAAGAATCTTTAAAGTGTTATGGGCAATATTGTTCTATTTATTTAAGGTCAGCCTTGCTTTTCAGTGGCATTTGAGAGAAAGAGACAGAAGGGCGGGGGATTGTCCCCTAAACAATGACCATGCAATGACTCAGACCTAGACCTTGGCATCAACATCAACCACAGAGCTTCTTATTGACAAACCAATTGAGAAGCTCACCAGGAAAATAGTGCAGCAGTATTAGAGATCAGATTATCTTATTGCTCATAGACTTCTCATTAGATCTTTTAAACTAACCATGGTTCACATGTACCAAGGGGTGCAAAAGTCAAAAGTTTGATATGAGACCTATAGTACAGAATCTTAAATACTTCCTCTCCAGTCATACCGTATAACATTTCTTTGTTGTAAATAATTAAATAAATGGTCTCAGGACTGTGTATATGCATTAAAACCCTTCAAATAAAACATTTTATTAGTATCACAAAGTAAAGTTAACAAGATACTTACAACCTACTAATATAGGAAATTTACATGCTGTTTTCATGGAAGATAATCTGGTTAATATTTGTTTCACATGTTCTGACCTGTAGTACAGAATCTTAAGTATTTATTTTCCATTTATGCATTAACATTTCTTTGTTGTAAATAATTAAATAATTAAACATACACACATACAATACATGACTGAATGAATGGTCACAAATCCCTGCAAATAGTACATTTGATTAATTTCACAAAGGTTGACTTAAAGGTGCAGTGTGTAATATTTACAAGGATCTATTGACAGAAATGCAATAGAATATACATAAATGTTTTCAGTGGTGTATAAAGACCTTAGATAATGAACGTTATGTTTTTACTGCCTTCTATCTTTCTATAATCTATATTTCTATCTACAACCCCAAATCAGAAAAAGTTGGGACAATATGGAAAACGCAAATAAAATAAAAAAAGAAGTGATTTCTAAATTTACTTTGACTTGTATTTCATTGCAGACAATATGAACACACAATATTTCATGTTTTGTCTGGTCAACTTCATGTCATTTGTAAATATGCATCCTTTCCTGTCATTCAGACCTGCAACACATTTAAAAAAAAGTTGGGACAGGAGCAATTTAGGGCTAGTAATGAGGTAAAATGGTTAAATAATGATGTGATTTGAAACAGGTGATGTCAACAGGTGATTGTAATTATGATTTGGTACAAAAGCAGCATCCAAGAAAGGTCTAATCCTTTAGGAGCAAAGATGGGCCGAGGATCGCCAGTTTGCTAACAAATACGTGAGAAAATTATTGAAATGTTTAAAAACAATGTTCCTCAAAGAAAGATAGGAAGAAATTTGGATATTTTACATTCAACAGTGCATAACATAATTAAAAGATTCAAGGAATCTGGAGGAATTTCAGTGCGTAAAGGACAAGGGCGCAAGCCTAAGCTGAACAATCGTGATCTCAGATCCCTTAGGCGGCACTGCATCAAGAATCGTCATTCATCTATAAGCGATATCACCACATGGGCTCAGGACTACTTTGGCAAACCTTTGTCAAGTACCACAATACGTAGTTATATCCACAAATGCCGTAGTTATATCCACATAAAACTGTACTGTGCCAAAAGGAAGCCCTATGTTAACAGTGTCCAGAAGCGCCGTCGACTTCTCTGGGCTCGGAGGCATCTGGGATGGACCATCACACAGTGGAAACGTGTACTGTGGTCAGATGAATCAGTATTTGAGGTATTTTTTGGGAGGAATGGACGCCGTGTGCTCCGGACCAAAGAAGAAAAGGATCATCCAGACTGTTACCAGCAACAAGTCCAAAAGCCAGGGTCTGTCATGGTATGGGGTTGTGTCAGTGCCCTTGGCAAAGGTAACTTGCCCTTCTGTGAAGGCACCATTAATGCTGAAAAGTACATAGAGATTTTGGAGCATAATATGCTGCCTTCAAGAAGACATCTTTTCCAGGGACGTCCATGCATATTCCAACAAGACAATGCAAAACCACATTCTGCACACATTACAAAGTCCTGCGGAGGAAGAGGGTACGGGTACTTGACTGGCCTGCCTGCAGTCCCGACCTGTCTCCAATAGAGAATGTGTGGCGCATTTTGAAGCGCAAAATGCATCAACGAAGACCCCGTACTGTTGCCCACCTTAAGACTTGTTTGCAGGAAAAATGGACAAAATTACACCTGAAACACTTCATCACTTGGTGTCTTCAGTCCCTAAACGTCTTTTAAGTGTTGTGAAAAGGAATGCATATTTACAAATGACATGAAGTTGACCAGACAAAACATGAAATATTTTTTGTTCATATTGTCTGCAATGAAATACAAGTCAAAGTAAATTTAGAAATCACTTTTTTTTTTTTTTTTTTTGCGCTTTCCATACTGTCCCAACTTTTTCTGATTTGGGGTTGTACATACACCGCGGGTCTTTCTACAGTAGCCCTAAACGGACAAACTGCTCTACAGAGCGTTATAATCTCTGCTGTCTCAGGCGACGGCTTCTTTGTCCTGTGTCGGCCACCGTAGCGAAAGGGAGGGGTGAGCGGTTGCAATTTGCAACCTCACTGCTAGATACCGCTAAAATTTACACAGTGCACCTTTAATATAAAAAATTGCATCCTGTTTTCATGGAAAATAATCTGGTTAATATTTGTTACAATTAAAAAAGTTTTTTTTATTGTACTTTTTTTTTTTTTAAGATTGTACTGATTATATAATCACTAATCAGTCATCATTAAAAATGTTTATACCTTAATTCTGATTGTTCAAATGTGGCATTCTGCAGTTTGAAGGGGTCCTGTTATGCTCTTTTACAAAGTCTTGATTTTGTTTTTGAGAGGTACTAGAATATGCTTTCATGCTTGATTGTTCAAAAACACATTATTTTTCACATGTTTTACATTATTACAGCTCCTCTCTCCCCAGTCTGGCCCAAACGTACCACTTAGTTCTGGTTCCGATGAAGCCCCTCCTTCCAAAATACGCAATGTACTGTGATTGGTTAGCTGGCCCAGTGCGTTGTGATTGGCACCGCTTAGCGCATGTTCGGGAAATGTCATGCACCTTACCATAACCGTGACGATCTCTACTCAGATGAAAATAATTTACAGCAGCACACAAACATTTTTAAATCTTAAAAATAAAAGGATTCCTCTCTAGAGAAGCGTTCAGTAGGGTTGTGCCGATGGACGATGATGGCTGACCGACATCACCATGGAGCGCCACCATCGTGATGCCACGCCCCCCATTGCGAGTCTGTTGTGAGTGTGACACACACTAATCATCTTCTATAGTTAAACTAAAAACTTAGCAGGGATTGGTCTGTAAATTAAATTGAGAATATAACTAATGCATATATGCTGTTTTAAACACTGTAGTCTATACCAGATATATAGCTGTTACAAGCATAGGAAATGCCGTTCCCGTTCCCGACCATCAGAGGTCTCATTCTCCTGAATTCTAGACTCTTTCCCAACTACATTTCTCACAATCCCGTAACTGGTCCTGATTGCCCTTCACACCTGACTCTCATTACCTCCTGTATTTAAACAGCCAGTTTCATTCAACCTTTGCGAAGTCTTGTTTGCCCAGGTAAACATTTCTGAGCGGTATCTTCTGTTTTTTTGTCTGCCTGTTACTACTTTTGGACTGTCTCTCTGGTTTCTGATTGTTTGCTGCCTGCCCTTTGGATTACTGCTTTGTTTTGTGGATTTTTGATTGTTTGCTGCCTGCCCCGACCCTCAGCCTGTTTGTGGATTACGCCTTGCTTTTCCTGCATTGCCTAGTTGTTCCTGTTGACTCTGCCTGTCTGACCACGACATTAATAAATACTGCAAATGGATCCGAACTCTGCTGACTCCTCATTACAATAGCCTACATTTTTAAATAATTTGAGGCTGAAACATCCATAAGCATACGTGTTTATTTTAGCACTTCCGTCAGTGAAACAACACCCTACAGCCTATAAAACATTTAAACGATTATCAGTAAATAATGGTACCCTAAAGAATATAAGAAAATTAAATATTAGTTAAAAAAATTGTGCTAAATAAAATTTGAAGTAAAAAGGTATTCGTATACAGTGTTCCCTTTCGTTCAGTCACTACGACGTAACGTTAGTGACTAACGAATGGGGGTTTCTCTTAGAAGCCAATTACCTTCGAGGAATCTAACAGCGCCCAATGGCAGTGGCAATGCCATGGGCGTGCGGAATTTGCATGCGTAACTCCGCCCCACAGTGTGGGTATATAAGGAAGTACGCTGGCAACATCACATTATGTTTCTGCTTTGGAGCCAAGAGTATCTCTTCACTCAAGCCTGCTAACTGAGTCTTTGTCAGCCTTCAAGACGAGCAGCTTTCCAGTGGCGTTGGTGTTGACGGCGTGTTCCAGTGAGCGCATACTTCCTGCCTGCTGATCTGCGCAGTGGTCTGCTAGACAGCTGGTGTGTGTTGTACGAGAGGCGGTACTTTGGCTGGTGGCCAGGGTGACCTGAGGGTGACGGTGTGGAACAAAGCCCCGACGCTCATGCCTCGGGCCACACCCCCCTCTAGCACACCGCAACCCGCGAGCGTTCAGGCGGAGATCTCATTTGGCGCTCGGGAGGATGATGCATTGTCGGTCGCCGCATCACAAGGTGGGCTAGAGTCCTCCGAGGACGATGACTCGGCTCTGCTGCCACCTTCGGGCGCGCCAGCATTCCCCGAGTCGGACCCGGAGCTGACAGCCATGCTGTCTCGGGCAGCCGCGAGTCTTGGGATAGAGTGGAACCCTCCACCCTGTCCTGAGCGCTCGCGGCTGGACGATTGGGTTTTGGGGGTGCTGCCCCCAATACCTTTCTTCCCCCGCGACCGTTCTGCGATTTCTTCCGCCTTCTCCACTCTCGATGGGGCCGTGGCCAACGGGTACACTGGGGTCCGCCCAGACGAACGTTCTGTTGCGATGCAACTGTGTCCTCAGAGCGCTTCGACCTGGCGTGGTGATCCTAAGCACCCCTCCAAAGCCTGTCGTTTCACATCAACCTTGGTGGCGAAAACATACAGAGCTGCGGGGCAGGCTGCTGCCTCTTTGCATGCTATGGCCATCCTTCAGGTCTACCAGGCCAGGATGCTCAGGGACATGCACGAGGGTGGAGCTGATCCAGGGCTCGTGGATGAGCTGCGTGCCACCACCGACCTCGCTCTCCGGGCAACGAAGGTGACCGCATGCTCCCTGGGTCAGGTGATGTCCACAGCTGTGTTCCAGGAGCGACATCTGTGGCTAAACCTGGCTGATATGCGGGACAGCGAGCGAACACGCTTCCTTGATGCCCCAATATCCCAAGCTGGCCTCTTCGGCGGTGCGGTTGAAAGCTTCGCCCAACAGTTTTCAACCGCCCAGAAGCAGACTGAGGCCATCAAACATATACTGCCCCGGCTGCTGCCTCCACCCAGCCGCCGGCACAGTTGCCTCAGCCTGCTCGCCGCCGAGGGCGCCCTCCTAAGGCTCCCGCCCGGCTTCAGCAGCAGCCTTCATCCGGGCCGGGTCACGGAGGACGCTGTAGGAAGACGCTCCAGTCCGCCCAGGCCGTCCCGCGCCCCGCTAAACGCCAGGCCAAGCGGCGCTCCTGATGCGGACGGCTCAGGGATGGGAAATTCTTTCGAGGAGAAGGCAGCAGGGCCACTCCTTCGCCCGGTGGAGGGCCGGGGGAGAATCCTTTGTTCAGCTGCTGGCCCCTGGGTCAGCAGCACCCTATTATGGTTAAAGAAAGAATTGACATTCCCATCCCTGAGCCCCCAGAGACTGGTGACGGAACTACCTCGACGACAGGCTCAAAATGAGTCACTCTCGAGCACAGGTTTGCGAACACAGAGACCTAGTGCTCCAGCACTTAGCCCGTCTGGGCCTTCAGGTCAACTGAGAGAAGAGCAAACTTTGCCCCGTGCAGAGGATCTCTTTTCTCGGTAGGGATATCGACTTGGTCGCCATGTGCGCGCAGCTTACGAGCGAGCGCGCGCAGTCTCTGCTGACTTGCCTCCGTCAAATCGAGAGCAAGAGTGCGGTTCCACTGAAACTGTTTCAGAGGCTCCTGGGGCATCCTGGGCATCATATAGCATCTGCAGCCGCGGTGACGCCGCTCGGATTGCTACATATGAGACCGCTTCAGCACTGGCTTCGCGATCGAGTCCCGAGATGGGCATGGCGGTCTGGCACGCTCCGGGTCCTAGTAACTCGGGCCTGCCTTTAGAAGCTCACCCCGTGGTCGAACCTCAGCTTTCTACGGGCTGGTGTGCCCTTAGAACGAGTTTCCAGGCATGTTGTTGTATCAACGGATGCCTCCGCCACGGGTTGGGGTGCCATGTGCAATGGACATGCTGCCGCGGGCTCCTGGACAGGACCCCAGCGCCGCCTGCATGTCAATTGCCTTGAGTTGCTGGCAGTACGGTTCGCCATGCACCGCTTCTGAGCGTTGCTGAAGGGTCAACACGTACTAGTCCGGTCAGACAACGCGGCCACAGTAGTGTACATCAACCACCAGGGCGGTCTACGCTCCCGCCGTATGTCTCAACTCGTCCGCCATCTCGTTCTATGGTGTCAGAAGCACCTGAGGTCCCTTCGTGCTGTCCATATCCCGGGAGAACTGAACCGTGCAGCCGACGCGCTCTCACGGTCTCAGCCACTTCCTGGAGAATGGAGACTGTTTGCCTCCCACGACTCTTCCCATTGCAGCCTGTTCTATTCCCTGACCGAGGGCACGCTCGGCACGGATGCACTGGCGCACAGCTGGCCGCGGGGCCTACGCAAGTATGCGTTCCCCCCAGTGAGCCTTCTCGCACGAGTACTGTGCAAGATCAGGGAGGACAAGGAGCCGGTCATGTTGGTCACCCCATACTGGCACGGCCAGACCTGGTTTTAGGAACTCTTACTCTTTGCGACAGCCCCTCCCTGGCCTATCCCTCTGAGGAAAGACCTTCTCACTCAGAGACAGGGCACCCTCTGGCACCCGCATCCCGAACTCTGGAACCTCCACGTGTGGCTACTGGACGGGACACGGCAGGTTTGAGTACCCTACCACCTCCGGTGGTGGCTACCATCACTTCCGCTAGGGCAGAGTCCACTCGGCATGCCTATGCATTGAAGTAGAACCTCTTCGTCACCTGGTGTTCTTCCCGCCAAGAAGACCCCTGGAAATTGCCGATCGGGTCCGTGCTCTCGTTCCTCCAAGAAGGGTTGGAGCGAAGGCTGTCTCCCTCCACCCTTAAAGTTTATGTGGCCGCAATATCTGGCCACCACAATCTCTTGGGGGAAAAAAAGGTAAGTCAGCACGACTTGGTCATCAGGTTCCTGAGGGGAGCCAGGAGACTAAATCTTCCTCACTCTCCCCTCGTACCCTCTTGGGACCTCTCAGTAGTCTTAGATGCTCTGCAGAGGAACCCTTCCCTCAGGTCAATAAATAAATAAAAAATCTGCGATAGGAGTGTGTGTGTGTGTGTGTCCAGAAATTGGATGATAGTTCCTTACGTCTGCTATAACACAATATTTTGCAGTCCAGCGATTCTTTATGGTAGTAAATAAATACATAGATCCGCTGAGTATAGTTTATTTATTTTCTCATTAAAACCAAAGATGTTAATCAGTAATTGTATATCAAGAACAGGGACACATTAGGGTATATTTCGTGAATGAAGTCTCCACAACAGCAATCGATTGCTCGAGCCACCGCTACTGAAAACAGCGGCCACGAGCTCTGCATGATTTCACAAACACATTCCAGCGCTAGATCGCCTTATTTAACTTTACTAATCAACTAGAGATGCTTAATTTGTATTAGATACAACAACTCAAGCTGCAAGAAAAGCCGTTCTCTCACTGCTGCTGATATTCCGACATGAATGTACAGATTCACAAGAGCTACACAACAAGCTGCTTCTTCTTCGGCTGTTCTCTTGATTACACCAACATGCCCGAGGACACTGCCTACTAGCGTCTGCATGTGTAATTGCACATTGTTGCAGACAACAGCGCATAAGTATAAATGCTCACGACGGCGTCGGCTATGCGCGTAGCCTACGGCGTACACTCGACGCAGAAGTATAAATTGGCCTTAACTCTCACGTGATCCTGAGATATGTGCCCAAGGTTCCCACCACTCTGTTCAGAGACCAGGTGGTGAACCTGCAAGCGCTGCCCGTGGAGGGGGCAGACCCAGCCTTGGCATTGCTCTGTCCAGTACACGCTCCCCACGCTTACGTAGACAGGACGAAGTGTTTCAGGACCTCAGACCAGCTCTTTGTCTGTTATGGTGGAGAGCGGAAGGGAAGAGCTCTGTCGAAACAGAGGTTGTCTCACTGGATAGTGGACACCATTGTTTTGGCTTACCAGCAGCAAGGTCGACCATGTCCCCTTGGGGTTAGGGCTCACTCCACCCGGAGTGTGGCCTCCTCTTGGGCTCTAGCGCATGGCGCCTCGCTAACAGACATCTGCAGAGCTGCAGGCACCTAACACATTCGCCAGATTCTACAATCTCAGAGTGGAGCCCGTGTTCGACTATGTACTCGCCTCTACTAGTGGCCGGTAATGGACTAGGCTCAGGTGTCTTCGCTTGCTCGCCATTCCACTCCGCGGACTGGATACGTAAGATATTTTCCTCAGGTGAGCTTCCAGAAAGCCCTGAGCTCCTCCAGCACTGTCGACGCTGACACCAGTAAGTCTGCCCTCTCTCGAGCCCAGACCCTCGTGTTCGGCCAGGTGCCCCGTGTGCATGGTTCCCCTCCGGCGACCCCCACACGTGTATTTCCACCGTAAGCCTCCTCAATGAGCAGGTGTCTTTCCCTTGGCAAGTCCCTGCCACCCCTGGGGTTAAAAATCCACCTTCGGCTGGTACCCCAGAGTTTCCCATATGCAGTCCTCAGCGGGTCATATGTGTACTCTCTAAGTCCTCCCTGCAGGTAGGCATTTAGGCATATCTCCTCTGGAATATGCTTCCCAGTGTACCTTGGTATTCCTGTGATAAGTGGGAGTCCTTCGTCTGTACTAGTCTTACGACAGGGAACTCACACTTACGCAGGGCACTGGAAGACAGCCGAGTGGCATCACTGTATTGGGACCCCCAATCGTTAGTCACTAACGTTAAGTCGTAGTGACTGAACGAAAGGGAACGTCTCGGTTACGTATGTAACCCTCGTTCCCTGAGGAGGGAACGGAGACGTAACGTCCCTTTGCCACATCCGCTGTGCTGCTGGAACGGCCGGGAGTTCAGTCTTGGCTCCGCAGCAGGTAACATAATGCAATGTTGCCAGCGTACTTCCTTATATACCAACGCTGTGGGGCGGATTTACGAATGCAAATTCCGCATGCCCATGGCATTGGCACTTCCATTGGGCGGTGTTAGATTCCTCGAAGGTAATTGGCTTGTAAGCGAAACCCCCATTCGTTAGTCACTAACGTTATGTCTCCGTTCCCTCCTCAGGGAACGAGGGTTACATACGTAATGGAGACGTTTTTTATACTTTATCACAGTAAAGGATGTGAATAGTTATAATAGACTTAATTATTGTTACACAGGAGTTTCCTGTGTCACCTCCACATTCACAGAGGGATCCATCTCCAGAGTATTGACTATGGCCATGCAAACTACATTTCCCATAATGCTGCTCTCCTGGACTGATCACACACCTGCTCTTCATTGATCACACTCACACCTGCACTTCATTTCCACATGTATAAGAATCCCTCTCTCACACCCATTCAGTGCGAAGTCTTGTTTTGCCCTGGCATACATACTGAGCGATTGTCTACTGATTCTGTTTATTCTGGTTTAGATCTTGGACTGTTTTTGGAACTCTTCGACCACTCTCTGGCTACCTCGACCTTGGACTGTTTCCTGGCTAACTGAACATACTCTGGCTCCCACGACCCTGCACTGTTACCCGTGTTTGTAACCTTGCTGCCTGCCCCGATCATCAGCACTAGCTTACCTGAGTATTCTTTGCCTTGCCCATACCATTCCTGTCTACCTATCAATACCCTGTCTGTCTGACTTTGTCACTAATTAAAGCTGCAAATGGATCTCTATGACTCTGTGGATTCGTTACAATTATAAGCAAACGAAAGAAAGAAACCTTTATAATCCCCTGCGAAAATGGGTGCGATGTGAGTGAAGATTTGGAATAAGAAACGGAAAATTCACAGAAAATTGGGTGACCAGATCGCAAAACAAAATAAAAAGTGCTAATTTATTTCCTTTGTAGGCTAAACAAAGCTTTAATTGTGCTTCACTCCTGTGGTAATATTCACGTGAAACAGCATTCACATAAAAAACACTGGGTTAGTAAAATAACGAAATTATATTTTTTAAGTAGAAAATAGTGTTTATGTAAAGAGATATATTAAAATAAAAAGAGCACAACTCTTAAGTGGAAGGAAGCTACTTTTTTCCCCTCACGTGCAACCTAGCGCAGATGAGTCATTATTTGGGTTAGTAAAATAACTTAATCAAAGTTTTAAGTAGAAAATAGTATTTATGTAAAGAGATATAGTAAATTACCTACCTATCCCCCCCCCCCCCCCCCCCCCCCTTCAGGGTGGTACAAGACCTGATTCGTTTATTTCAGCTGGGTGCATATTACCCCTTTAACTGTTTAGTTTGTTGGTATCAAAATAATACGATCCAGCACAAATCCGCAACTAATACCACTAAACACAGCATGCAGGGTTGTTACATACACACAGCTGAGCTAAATAATGAAGTCCTGTGCCTCAGATGACTTATCAGAACATCTGCTGACCTCTGGGATAAACCTGCTACACTCGTTCCAGAGCCAGATAATAGCACCGCTCTGCTCAAGCCTGTTAGTGTAAGTGCAGACAGCAGCAGCAGCAGATTCTGCACATAGTGAGGAAGTAACAATGGCAAGTTGGCAAGCAGATGTTCCCTAAAACTGTCTAGTGTAGTTTTACAGAGCTGGCTGAGGAATGCAGATTCTTTTACAACTTAAGGGCGATGTGTGCAATTGTTTTGAATACTGTCTGGATTGATGCTTCACTTTTGGTGAGCTCAAGTACAAACAGGCCATATGCTGATCTGCAGTATTTATAAACTCCAGTTTTATGCATTCACTAACAATTCAGTTTATCGCTTTGCTTATGGCATTGAAGCCACGGCACACTGTATTATTTCAAAATCAGGATTATTTGGGAATACTTAACAGTATTTTGACATTTGTTTCATTGCTTTCAAGCTAAAGTGCAGCTGGACAGTTGACGTGTCATGTAGTTGTACTGTCCTCAAAACAAAAGGCCATTCTCTTCTCTTATATTTTCTACATTTAGATGGGCACTGATTTTGTCAATAGCATGACTCGTAAAATAATTTGTTCAAATTGTGTTTTCATTTTTAAGCAATATTGAGTAAATGTAATAAATGGCCTCTTACAGTTTTTCTCAATCAATTTGACAGATTTCTCCAAACTTTCAAAACAATTAACACAGCCCTTAGCCGAACAGTTCAAATTTACTGCAAAATGAAGCACTGTATTTTTTCTGGCAATGCATTTATTAAAAATAATTACTATCATCAAAACTATGTGTGTGCAACATATTCGGCTATAGACGCACAGATACAAGTTCTTCAATGAGGAGTTTTGTTATAGGGGCTAAAGGAACACATTAAGAAAAATGTGCTTTTCATTACTCCCATGGTGTATAATGCATAAAAAAAATGTTTTGTATTGAACATTTATGGAGCAATAGATTTTGTGTGAAAATAATATAAATGTGGGGTGGCGAGGGGGGCCTTCTACCCCACACATAGTATTGATACAAATACTTTAGCTAAAAAAATATGTTTTTAATAATGTCTAAGTTTATACTTGTTCAAATCAATAACTTTAGCAAAGTTTGAACTATTTTCTGTTTATTTTGATAAATAAAATAATACATTTTTGTTCATTAAATATGCTGTCATTAAAATGTTACATATAATTTTAAAAAGAAAAGATTCCGAAAGCATTGAAGGAGATCCCATAACATTTTTATATAAAATTATATTTTATTATATGATACAATCAATATCATATTTTTAAATATGATGGTTTAATTATAAATATGGTGATTATCTCTAAGGTGGACACCCAACTAGGGCTGCTCGATTATGGAAAAAATCATAATCACGATTATTTTGGTCAATATTGAAATCACGATTATGTAACACGATTATTTCACATGACTTTGGGAATGTGTTGTATTTATTAAAAATACACCTTTCAACAATTCAATTGAAATTGTAACATTTGTTGTACTTTTTGAACTATTAAAATAAATAATATAACATATATTCGAATCAAAGTATAAAAGTATTCACGTAAAAATGATAACCACAAATAAATAAGATCAACAATATGGTTCGGCTATGCTTTTCATGTACGTCTAACATTAGTTTTCAGGTACAGAAATGTATCAAATGTAAAATAACATTGCATATTTGAGTGCATAAATTAAAGATTAATCCTATTAAACTTACAAAAGCTATTCAATCAAGAGCGGTGAGTGATGTCCTTGTCTTTTGTTGTTTGACATTAAACAGACAGCAGTAAAGGCTACTGCCCCTTTAAGACCTCTCGTCTTCTTTATCGACTGTATAAAGTTCACTTAAGCATACAGACTATGTCTGCTAAGATACTCATCAAGATGGACATGTTTACATACGTTTTGTGTGAGTTTGTCCGTTTAAGAGCAAGACTTGAAAGAGAACTCAATATTTGCGCGCTGAGAGACGTGTGCGCGCTCTCGGATGAACGCACAGACACATTTTCTCACAGCGCGCGCGGCTTCTAAACCCTAAAGCACTAAACCCGGGTGATGACGGTGAAAACGACTGGTCATATTCGAAAATATGGCAGCACTCGCAATCTCGCATGCATTGAACAAAGTTTACAAAGAGAATTATTTGAAAAATATGAAGGAAAAAAAGTACGTTTACACGGCACCCCTGCTCTCGCCAGTTTTTGTTTCTTTATTAGATTGTCATAGGTCACTCTGTTTAATTTTCAAGTGGTTAAACAAATTCGTGATGTTCCCTTGCGTTGCAGCCACTGCCATGTAGCAAATCTTACACGTAGCATGTTTCTGCTCGTCGTCTGATTCCTCGAAGCCAAACTGTTCCCAGACAACGGAGTTGGTTTTGCCTTTTTTGCTCACCAAACGCTGCTGTAAGTTATGCTGCCTTCACGTGCTATCGGAAATTTGATAATCCCGACTTCTGAAGCCGTGATTACGAGCTCATTGCATTCAAGTTTCAATATGTGAGGGCGTTCATGTGCAATGTTTACCTAGGAAACTCGTATTTACGATAATTCCGAGAGCACGTGAAGGCAGCATTACGCTACTGTAACTGCCCTCCTTCTGCCATCTTTACTCGCGCCGAGTTTTTAAATTCCAGCGGATGATATGCACACGAGACTCATGACCTGAGAGAGATTTGTGGGTTCGGGAGGGGCGGATGTGCGCGTGCGCGTTTCATTCAGAACGCAAGGCAAAATAATCGTTTTTTCTCGATTGTACTATTTTGGTGATCGTTGGGAGGCGAAATCGAAATCGAAATCGAAATTCGATTAATTGCACAGCCCTACACCCAACTTAATATATGATATTTACTATCTGAATCTAACCATGTCATGGCAACAAATGGACAAATTATTAAAAACAACGAATTATTTATTATCATATTAAATATGGTGCCCTTAGTGCCAACAGAAGGGGTGCATTTTACCACAAATACTATACTTTTACATATTCTTCCGTTATTAAAAAACTGTTGCTTTAAAGGACAACTCCGGTGAAAAATTAACCTAGGGTAATTAACACATGGTTACCGAGATCCATGGTTAGATCGTTCTCTGGGATGCGTTTTCATGAAAATCGAATGTTAAAGGTCCCATGGCATGGCATTTTTCTATTATTTTATAGTGTTTCCTGAGGTGTACTTATATTGTTAGTATGATTTTTACATCATAAAATGTCATAATTTAGAAATAAAAGGCATTTTTTCTATACTGCTGTTTGCCCTGTGGCTGAAGGCCCTGTTACAAGAGGCGTGTCTGCTGTGAGACTTCAGTAAAAACGCCCACTGTTGTGATTGGCTGACATCTTTGCATTTGAAATTAGCGGAGGGGGCGTGGTTTAACGAGGTCTACGATGCACGAGCTGCTGCACGAGCTGCTGATTCATGTCAGCAAGTTAGTAACTTTAGTAAATTATGGATCAGCGCTGACTCGAGACGCGAACCGTTTAGAACGATTCAGTCCGATTTGGTGAACTGGTTCAGTTCACTAATAAGAACCGATTCAAAGGAATGATTCGTTCGCGGACCGGACATCACGGAGACGGAGCGATTGCTAACAAAGTTATTTATAGTAACTACTGAGTTGTGAGAGCGCTGTCTGTCAGCGCGAGTTTATTGTGTTTGTATCTGAGAGTTCTGAATAAACACGAGTCCCAGTCACGCCGAGTCCGTCTTCATCATTATTACCAACTTTGTAACACATGCAATGTACCATTACAGCGAGATGAACGAGTTAGTAAGTTTGATTAAAGCATTATTTCTAGATATGTTCCAATCATATGAAAAGTGTCAGTGACGCGCATTGAGTAACTTACACAGCGCAAACAAAGACACAACAGCAGTAATCGAATGTAATCCAGTTTATTGTGGGGAAAGCTGGCTAGCCTAGCCGGATACCCTCACGCTTACCCTCCTTCTGCTTAATCTCATGCCACGTTTGGTGCCTCCGCTGTGGGCCAGATGCAGTACTGGGGGTCGAGGATGTTGAAGGCCGAGCTTCGGCGTGCGTGAGGTTTATCTCTAAAAATGTGGCTCTGCCAAAATGTTGAGCAGAAACTCCCGACTGTATGCACATTTAAGAACAGATAGACGCGACGAGGACGTACAAAAACACTGACTCACAAGATAGAAAACACGAAAACACCATTCTGTCGGGAGAGAGAGAAGCCGCAGTGTGTGCACGAATAATAAATAATTAGCTACACATAAGAAATCACTGATCACAGATCAGAAGGAACTGAAAAAAGACTTCTGTTTTCATTTGTACATCCAAACACTGAGAAACTGCCAGCGTTCACTCGTTCACAAGCAATGGTGATCTCTCGAGCGCTTGCATGGGTGTGCCAGATTCTCTGGGCGGAGGAAAGGGAGGTGACCGTTCCTGCTTGGACGTCAAACCAGGAGACTTCAGGATTGGCTCGAATGGCCTGTCATTTTCTCAAAGGCAGAGAAAGACAGCCAGAACTCGGTTTTACACCGATCAACATTTCTATCCACTTGGGGACAATATTCAGGCTAGGGGAACTCATATTAATGTTGAAATACCTCATAAAATGAAAATTTCATGCCATGGGACCTTTAAGAGTTTTATCTCTAAAAACAGATTAGCTTATAACGCTAGTATATGGGGCATAGAATAAGTAAAATTAAATCGCTAGTTAATACCACTAACAAGGCTCAAAATAGCCTCACACTAACACAGTAGCATAATGAGGGTCCCTACATGCAAACCGAAGCATTGAGAACTTTGTAAGTGTACAAACAGTTTAATAAGAAGATACTTTATAAAGACAGTACATTACGTGTATACAGACAGGAGCCATCTTGAAAAACAGTCTCGACGAGTCAAGCCACGAACGCTGTGCTAAGTGAGCTGGTCGATAGGAATTAAAGGACAACTCCGGTGAAAAATGAACCTAGGGGTAATTAACACATGGTTACCGAGTAGATCGTTCTCTGGGTTCAGTGCTTTCTTCCGGAAACAACGGACCATATGAGATTCCAAGTCACAGTTCATCACTTAGCACAGCGTTCGTGGCTCAACTCGATGGCTCCTGTCTGTATACGCGTAATGTACTGTCTTTATAAAGTATCTTCTTAATAAACAGTTTGTACACTTATAAAGTTCTCAATGCTTCGATTTGCATGTACACAGAGAAAAAGGTTGTCAAAAAAGTACAAATGTGTCCTTTTAATGGTACTACCCCAGCGACAAGCTGTTGTACCCCTAAAGGTACAATTTTGACACCCTTTTTCTCTAGGGACCCTCATTATACTACCGTGTTAGTGTGAGTCTATTTTGAGCCTTGTTAGTGGTATTAACTAGCGATTTAATTTGACTTATTCTATGCCCCATATACTAGCGTTATAAGCTAATCTGTTTTTAGAGATAAAACTCTTTACATTCGATTTTCATGAAAACGCATCCCAGAGAACGACCTACTCGGTAACCATGTTTTAATTACCCCTAGGTTCATTTTTCACCGGAGTTGTCCTTTAATTACCTTGAACAAAACTGACAATCATTAAGAAGACCTTTGTGTGATTCTTATTTTCTACAATATTTACAATATATTTAAAAACATCAAATATTAGATTAAATTAGTGCAGAATCAACTTTGCGCTGCTGCAAATCAGACAAATTTCCACGTGCATCTTGAAAAGCGGGTGTTTTGGAAAGTGCTGAGGCAAGATTTTGTGCCATCAAGTGTTTTAGAGGAAAATAAAATCAAAGGAGCTTTTTAGCCCGTGGAGCCGTTAGCCCCATTGTAACCTATACGTATTTTACAATTATAAAGATGCAGCAAATGTTTACTGTTGTACAGTACAGCAATCACTGAACTTCACTGATCACGCCTCTAATTTACATCAGGCCAGAGCATTTAATCAACATCACAGAATATGCATTATAAGGAAAAAAATTTGAATCTATGGTACTTCTGCCATAACATCTCCACAGGCCTCTTCCATTGTGTTTAACAACGACATGCTATTATTCCATTGAAAACAAACTTGGTCATCTCACCAAACCTCACCATCAGCAATCATAGTATAGTTCAATACTCATAAATATAGAAGTGGAATGTCATAGTATAACATAGCTTCACTCAAGTAGAGGCTCGAGTTTCTTTCGGTTCATGTCTTCTTACATTTCCTCCTCTCATTCTTTCCACTACATCAATGCCTCCACTTTTCCCATCTCTTCTCTATTCTACTCCTCCAGGCTTATACGGTGTGGAAATTAATGGGTCTTTATCATGACTGAAGAGAACGACAATACGATCACAAATGGACAAGCAAGCAAACATGACACATGAGCATATTCAAGCAAAAGCCAGCATATATTAGTTATGTGATTTTTGAAACAAGCAACCTCGGACTTTGCTCCTTGAGTTCTCTCCAGCATTGATAGCTGATACTTCTTGCCTGATCGTAAGCCTTCTTTTGTTCCCCATACATCTTTCAACAGCACTGGTCATATCATTCAGTTTCTTTACTTTTAAAGAATATGATTGTATGAGCATCTGCAACTTTACTTTCGGTAGTTTGTGCGCTGGCTTGACGAAGAGAATCGCAGCTGCTCGTCTGCGACGATGTGTGCTTCAGTAGCGCCGTCATATTTGGCTATGTCATATATAACACGCTCACACATTCATTTTTTTAGCATTGTAGCGAGGAGTGAAACTTACATATGTGGTTTCAACAACCAGATGCATTTAGACTGTAGTTTTGACTGTATTGAGCGCAGACCACCTCCTGAAGTGGCTTAGTATTTTGTATATTTGTTCTAAACGCTCCTGTTGTCTTCTGTGCCCAGACTTCATTCAAGAAGCGTGTTTTCTTTGAGCAGGTAAAATTAAAGGTTCAGTTCATATATCTGACTGACAAAATTGTATAGGCCTACATGAGGATCCAGTGCATCGCCAATGCATTGTGATGCATCGTGATATCGAATTGAACCGAATCGATGGCATGATAATCGTAATCGAACCGAACCGTGAGACCAGTGTAGGTTCACACCCCTAGCTTTTAGTGATTATAAAGGGAGCGCTCTTTGCACGCAGGCGATATAAAAAAAATTATAAGCCTATAATATATTCAGAATTTGAATAAAACTTTTGTTTTCCATTCTTGACAAGCGGCCACATCCACGCTTCAATAGGCCCATTCGCATATGAGAGCGGGATTCACTCTCGAAATTGTGATGACTGACAGTGATTATATTTATGGATTGAAATCAGGCTTGGATAAATGTCAGGAAAACATGATTCCTGGCTGCATGTCAATATCTATGGATCACTGAGTTGTAAGGAACACCACATCTTTTGAAGTGTCAGAATGCCAGTCTGTCAGTCAAGTCCGATGCCATAGCAACATATTTTGGCAGCGTCGTCTCAGATAGTCTGATTGACGGCAGATAATAAACAGTAAATAAATGACGTTTGAGTGATTCCTTACAAAAGTGTGCATCAAATATACTAAACATGGAAGCTGAAACGTGTAAGAACAGACCTCATTGGTTCTCGATCGTCACACGCACATTTGAGCTTCTTCTTTTCCTTTTAATGGCGGTTGGCATACCCACCGCCATACCGCCACCTACTGCACGACACCTAAGTGACCCCTGATGAAAAAAAGGATCGGGCTCAGAATAGCCACAATAACTGGAATGATCCTAATAAATCTTGTGTCACCATAACTCAAAAGTGAAGCCAACAAGACCAATGAAATGAATGTACAATGAAATCAACAGGTACAAGCAATCACACACATCAGTGGATGAAACACTGATCAGCCCATCTTGTAAGTGGTCACAGCACAATCACTTGAAAATCAAAAAGCAACCTAAAACACTGCAGTTTTCCTAATTCTGCAAACTCACTGAATGCTGAGATTCCCTCCGTTAGGGGCTTCATGAGTTTAAACTCAAGCAAGTGCTGCTAGTGTGTCATGCAGGTTTCTTTGCATGAGTTCAGAATGATTTTGTTTTTTTTTATGTAGTCTGTTGACCACAGAAATATTGTTGCTGTCAAGAATTTCAGAACTGCACTATTTATGAGCAAAAAGGAGAAGAGGAAAAGCAATATAAACCTGAATAAACAGGAAATACATTTGTTGCACACTCACACTGCTGCTGTAAGTGAAAACCCCAAGTTAATCACTCTGCAGACTGCAGAGTCATAAATGACCACCCCAGAGTCAGCCATAAACTTCCTGCATGCACATCTGCTCTGTGTCACTCCAAGGATTTAGATA